>NC_035449.2:9836069-10136069 GCF_002127325.2 Helianthus annuus
GACTCCTATCTCGTTTCGATCTTTAAATCGGTTTATTCCCCGCTATAGAAACATGAGTGGACGAGGACACGGACGTGGCAACATCAACATGACTCAGGCTGAGTTGACTGACCTAATCAATACCCGCGTGGCTGAGGCCCTAGCAGCCTATCAAGCTGGTACGGAATGTACCAAGTACTCTTTACTCTTATACCACGTACACGTCTTTTCATTCCTGTAATGTGTTTCCTCCCGTTATTTAGGTCAACAAGCGCAACCTCAACCCAACCAGCCTGTGTGTACGTTCAAAATGTTTATGGACTGCAAGCCACAGACCTTCACTGGGACTGAAGGGGCTGTGGGACTCCTAAGATGGTTCGAAAAAGCAGAGTCCGTGTTTGCTATCTGTAACTGTCCCGCTGGGGACAGGGTGAAATATGCTGCGGGTACCTTGGCTGATGGTGCCCTAACATGGTGGAACGCCCAAGTGCAGTTATTGGGCATTGAGGCAGCGAATGCCACAACTTGGGAAGATTTTAAAGAACTGATCAGGGAGGAGTACTGTCCTCGGGACGAGGTCCAGAAGTTGGAAAACGAATACTACGACTTGAAAATGGTTGGATCTGAAGTCGAAGCGTATGTGAAGCGATCATATGAACTGGCCGACATGTGCCCAAACTTGTCCCGGCCTATGTCTCGGAGGATTGAGTTATTCATCAAAGGGTTGCCTCCGCGTGTGAAGAGCTTGGTCACTGCAGCCCACCTCAATGATTTGACACAGATCGTTCGTCTGACTCACAAAATTGTGGATCAAGAGGTGGAAAGCGATTCGTTACCCCCGCGTATTTCGGCCACTAAAGCTGCTACACCCACTGCCACTGTGTCCGCTAATGATAAAAAGCGGAAGTGGAGTGATTATGACAAAGCATCCAATGCTGGCCAGACTCAGAAAAGGCCAGACAACAGCAACCGCAACATCAGCCAGTCGTCTTCTGTCAATCAAGGCCAGGGAAGTGGTCAAAGTCAGGGCTCGTATGCCGGGAAGAAACCACAGTGTAATAAGTGTGGCTACCATCATTTCGGGCCATGTAGTCGCACATGTCGCAGGTGTGGTAAAGTGGGCCATGAGGCCAACGATTGTAGGGCTTCACAGCCCAAACACCAGCAGCAACAGAACCAGCAGAATCAGAGACAACAGGGACAACCACCACAGCAGAACCAGGGTTTCAGGAAGGGGTGCTTCCAGTGTGGTGATGAGGGCCACTTTAAGCGGGATTGCCCTCAGTTAAACCAGAACGCCAACGACAACAACCGCCCGAATAACAATGCTGGAAACAACCACAACAACGGCAACAACGGGGGTAATGGTGCTCGGGGCAGAGTGTTTCAGCTTGGAGCAGGGGATGCCAGGAATGACGGCAACGTTGTAACTGGTACGTTTCCTGTTAATGATCGTATTGCTTCTGTATTATTTGATTCGGGTGCCGATTGGAGTTACGTGTCCCTAGAGTTTAGTCAACGATTAGGGATAACCCCAACACCTTTAGAGGTTAAACAGGTAGTAGAACTAGCAGATGGTAAGACGATAGAAGCCTCAAATGTCCTTTTTGGATGCAAACTAGATCTCGTGGGTCAGGTGTTTGACATTGACCTCCTTCCCGTTACGCTCGGTAGTTTTGACATAGTGGTAGGCATGGATTGGTTGGCTAAGCACCAAGCAGAAATTCTATGTAAGGAGAAGATTGTGCGTATTCCACTCCCTGATGGAGAGCCACTGTTAGTTCAAGGACATCGTAGTGGGACGATGGTTGGGATTATCACGGCCATGCGTGCACAACAGTATCTACAAAAGGGGTATCCTGCACTGTTAGCGTTAGTTACCAACGCTCAGTCTGAAGAGAGTAAGATCGAGGATCTACCAGTGGTGCGAGAATTCGCTGATGTGTTCCCAGAGGAGCTACCAGGGTTACCTCCTCACCGTCAAGTAGAATTTCAGATTGATCTTGCACCGGGAGCGGCTCCAATTGCTCGAGCTCCTTACCGGTTAGCACCAGGAGAGTTACAAGAACTGTCTAATCAACTGCAGGAGTTGTTGGACAGGGGCTTTATTCGACCTAGTTCGTCGCCTTGGGGAGCCCCAGTTCTGTTCGTAAAGAAGAAAGACGGGTCATTCCGTATGTGTATCGACTATCGAGAACTCAACAAGGTGACCATTAAGAACCGCTATCCGTTACCACGCATCGACGACTTGTTCGACCAGTTGCAAGGGTCAAGCTTCTATTCAAAGATCGACTTAAGGTCGGGTTATCACCAGGTAAGGGTTAGGGAAGAGGATGTTCCCAAGACAGCCTTTCGAACGCGCTACGGACACTATGAGTTTTTGGTCATGCCGTTTGGATTGACCAATGCACCAGCAGTTTTCATGGATCTCATGAACCGCGTATGCAAGCCATATCTCGACGAGTTTGTTATAGTGTTTATTGACGACATCTTAGTCTATTCCAAGAACAAGGAAGATCACGAGCGTCACCTACGTCTCATCTTGGAACTCTTGAGAAGGGAACAGCTGTATGCAAAGTTTTCTAAGTGCGACTTTTGGATTCGGGAAGTGCATTTCCTTGGGCACGTTGTTAACGAGAAAGGGATACATGTGGACCCTGCGAAGGTGGACGCAGTTAAGAATTGGGCGGCACCAAAGACTCCGTCTGAGGTGCGTCAATTTCTTGGTCTCGCTGGATACTATCGAAGGTTTATTAAAGACTTCTCGAAAATCGCGCAACCTCTCACCTCACTGACATAGAAGAACACGGCGTACTCGTGGGGAACGAAGCAGGAAGAGGCCTTCCAGTTGTTAAAGCAGAAACTTTGCAGTGCACCGATCTTGTCATTACCAGAGGGTACCGAAGATTTTGTGGTATACTGTGACGCGTCAATTCTGGGTCTCGGTTGCGTGTTGATGCAACGCGAGAAGGTAATCGCTTATGCTTCTCGTCAGCTGAAGGTGCACGAGAAGAACTACACGACACACGATTTGGAGCTAGGAGCGGTGGTATTTGCGTTGAAGATTTGGAGGCACTATCTGTACGGTACCAAATGCACCATCTACACCGACCATAGGAGTCTCCAGCGCATCTTCGACCAGAAAGAGTTGAATATGCGACAACGGCGATGGGTGGAGTTATTGAACGATTATGAATGCGCCATCAAGTATCATCCGGGCAAGGCGAACGTTGTAGCTGACGCCCTCAGCAGAAAGGACAATGCACCTAGGCGTGTACGAGCATTGCAACTCACAATCCAGTCCAACCTTCCTTCCCAGATACGATACGCTCAGTTAGAAGCGTTAAAACCAGAGAATGTTCGAGCTGAAGCTTTGCGTGGCTCGAGACAACGACTAGAACAAAAGGGAGACGGCGCTTATTACGTAACTGGACGCATTTGGGTCCCACTCTTTGGCAACTTACGAGAACTTGTAATGGAGGAGGCACACAAATCACGCTACTCTGTACATCCTGGATCAGATAAGATGTACCATGACTTGAAAACTACCTACTGGTGGCCCAGCATGAAGGCTCATATAGCAACCTACGTCAGCAAATGTTTGACTTGTGCTAAAGTCAAAGCAGAACATCAGAAGCCCTCAGGTCTACTGCAGCAACCAGAGATACCCACATGGAAGTGGGAGCAGATCGCTATGGATTTCGTGACAGGACTACCAAGAACTCAGGCTGGGAACGACACTATTTGGGTGATTGTTGATCGCCTCACGAAATCAGCACACTTCCTAGCAATCAAGGAAACAGACAAGTTTTCTCAGCTGGCAGCAGTGTATCTTAAGGAAGTGGTTTCTAGGCATGGAGTGCCAACTTCTATCATTTCGGACCGTGATCCGCGTTTCACTTCAGAGTTATGGCAGTCAATGCATAAATCGTTTGGTTCCCAACTCGACATGAGTACCGCTTATCACCCACAGACGGATGGTCAAAGCGAGCGCACCATCCAGACACTTGAAGATATGCTTCGGGCATGCGTACTCGACTTTGGAAAAGGATGGGAGAAGCACCTACCGTTGATAGAATTCTCCTACAACAACAGCTACCATTCAAGTATTAAGGCAGCTCCGTTCGAAGCACTGTACGGACGGAAATGTCGTTCACCTCTCTGTTGGCATGAGGTGGGGGATAGTCAGATCACAGGACCTGAGTTTGTTCTTGAAGCATCAGAAAGCATCGTGCAGATCAGAAACCGTATGGCCGCAGCTCGCGATCGTCAGAAAAGCTACGCTGACAAGCGTAGTAAACCGCTGGAATTTGAAGTTAATGACCGCGTTATGTTAAAGGTTTCACCCTGGAAGGGTGTGGTACGTTTTGGGAAACGCGGCAAACTAAACCCTCGTTATGTAGGACCATTCAAAATTTTAGAACGGATTGGAAAGGTGGCCTACAGGTTGGAATTACCTGCTGAGTTGGGTAATGTCCATGATGTATTTCACGTATCGCAGCTAAAGAAGTGTTTGGTTGATGAAACACTAGTAGTACCATTTCAAGAGCTGAAGATAGACGACAAATTGCAGTTTGTCGAAGAACCTATTGAAATTATGGATCGGGAAGTTAAAGTTCGTAAGCACAGCCGCATACCGATTGTGAGAGTTCGTTGGAACTCAAGACGGGGTCCAGAGTTCACGTGGGAACGCGAGGACCAGATGAAACTTAAGTATCCACATTTGTTCCCCACAGATCAGGCAGAACCTAGCAAACTTAATGTTGATGCAACTAGTGAATTTCGGGACGAAATTCCCATTCAAGTGGGGGATGATGTGACACCCCAAGAAAACTAGTGATCCATATAGCTTACGTTAGTGAGTGCGTACCAAATTTCGGGACGAAATTTCCAATTAGTTGGGGATAATGTGACAACTCGAACTTTAGACTTACTTTAATGTAACGTTACGTGTCTATGCGATATCTTGAATTAATGAGTGTTGCGTGAACTTTGTGAAAATGTGTAATGTGTTGTGTTTATATTGTATGTATGTATGTACTGAACCGCACAAGGATCGCACAACACACACACCTACACTTGATCGCACAAAGCCGTTGGGCTTTACACCTTGTACGCGGACCAATAGGGCAGCCCATGTAAGGGCCGGCCCACCCCCTCTAAACCGTGTAAACACCTTAGGGACTTGGTCTTTTCTCATTTGTTACACAACACAAGAACACACACCAAGAACCCTAGTCTTTTCTCTCTCTCTCGTTTGCTTGGAACCCGACGGCAAGAGCATCCACTATTCGGATCACCCTCTCTTCTTCTCTAATCCGGTTAGTATTTGATATGTTTGTAATTGTTTGTGTGTGTGTTGATGTTTTCGAATATGTTTGCTTGATGTCCGAGGATTCTTGTTGACATGTTGTTTGTGATAATAGTTAATAATGATTGTGAATCGGCTCACATGGAAGGTTACTATGATTGATTATGTTATTGCATCACGATTAGGATGGTATGGATGTAAACGGCTGAAATATGTTGAACTCGAATGATACACTTAGGTGTTAGGATTGATCCGTATTGTCACACCCCCAAATTACCACCTAGGGTATGTCCCTATTGGAGGTGCAACGATCCAACAAAGAGCCACCAATCATATCAAACACAAACTATAATGTATTGAAATACCCAATTGAAAGAAATGTATCGTTTGAAAAGTTAAACCAAAACCAAAGTATTGAGCGGAAGCATAAATGTATAAGTGTGTAAATGTATCAAAACCAAAACAAAATAACTGCTTATTATGACCACAACCACTCCAGCAGCATCAGACAGCAAGCTCCCAAGTTCCTTCAATAATTACCTACAAGCATGTAGACAAGTGTGTCAGACTACGCTGGTGAGTTCAAGGTTTTGTTAACAAGTTATGTTACCATATGTATGTTAATGCGATTTAATGTTGCGTTACGATGTTGCTCATGTTAGATACCCTAGGGAGTGTGCCCATAAGTATCCGGGGAGTGGGTACCCCTTAACGACCGTTTGCTATGTTGCCTTCGTTAGATACCCTAGGGAGAGTGCCCATATGTATCCGAGGAGTGTGCCTCTAACAACCATAGCCATACCCAGATAATTAGTTCACGCCCGTCCTTACGGCCCGGTGTGAGGTTTCCCACCTAATAGCGCTATCAACTAATCACCCCCATTGCCCTCCAGGCAATAACCAAAACCGATTAAGTTATTTACCCAATGTTTCCCTTCCAAATGTTTACCAGTTGTCCCAAACCACCGGGACGCATGCTTGAGAAAATAGCAATGAACTCACCTTAGATTTGCTCGGTTAGACAAGTTACTCGTTAAATAAGTTCAATACTCACAACCTAGAAGAGTGTTTGGTAAAGATCAGTTTTACAGTTTGTTTACACATAGACCACATCAGTGGTTGTCACGTATGGCATGTATAACAGTTAAGCAGCAATTCAAGCAAGAACAATAATTATTCAACATAAGATCAGTGAACTAAATAATCCATATTACATCAACTGGCCCAATATTAAACTCAATCCAACTCATATTCACATTGCAAGTTCATTACGTCAATCCATTTAAAGTGCGGCCCAAATATCATTTGTTCAGTTAAACCAACCTTTTACCCGATTCGCTAGTTAAAGCCCCAAGTCCAATATACTTATCCGCAGTCCCCGGCCCAATGCGTTAAGCCCAAACCTACCAGTTTACATTATTCCAAATTCCCAACCCACTTAATCATTAGTTCCGGTTACATAGTTTAAATGGAAGCCAAGCCCATTAATCAACCCAATCCTTTTTGTGTAGTTGTTGATGCCATCACTCGGTTAGTTTTAACTTCCTAACCTACTGACCAAATGTACATCACATACCTCACCATTTATGAGCCGCCCATAACTGTTACTATGTATAACCCATCCTTACCCGTAGCCCGCTAATCGGTGAGCGGCCCATCTAAGCAAGGCCCAAAGGTCGTTTAACACTAATGTTTATTTCGGTCTAGGATCATGCATAGCATCACAAGAATTCCATCATACGTATTAAATTTGTTTAATCAAAATTATAGCCAAGAAAGATTACACTAACTGATTTCACATATCATCAGCAAATAATAATTACCTATCCTCTTTACTCATACGAATAAACAATCTCAAATCGAATAGTCAATGCTATTATTCGACCCTAACAATACTGATTCATGTATCATTCATAACTCTAGCATGGATCCTAAGCATAACTCATCATATACGATCATACTGTCATGTTTATCAAATATACAAGTCATGTTGTCGATCACTCATCATACATGAAATCTAAGCATTAACAATTAACAAATATCACACACATAAACTTACTGACCAAGATTCCGGATGTGGAACTGTTGCTACGCGAATGGGGGGGGGGGGGGGGGTTCTGCTCCACAGCCGTGTGTAACCAAGGAAGAGGTAGGGTTGTTATGTTTTAAACTAATCGCACTTTGATTTAGATTACAATACGTATAGGGTGTTGGGCTGGTTAACTAATTAATAAGGATGTTGGGGCCGGTGGGTCATTTAGCCGGTCATGGGCTCAAGCCCAAGTAAACAGTATAAGTAAACAGTATATATGCGATAATATGTGCATTAAGTGGGCTGATCATAACAACATAGTCATGTGGGCTGATAGATTGTTGCCAAGTCGCGTGGGCCGAAGATAAGCCCAAACAACTTATGTGATTTGATTCGTATGGGCCGGACTAGGTTACATGTTTAACCCGTTTAACAAAGCAAAGATCATGAAAGAGAAATAGCGCGGAATCGAGATTACAAACTAACCTCGGAAGTTCGGGTTGTCACATCATCCCCAACTTGAAAGAAATTTCGTCCCGAAATTTGGCAAGTAAGCATTGAGGAGTGAAGTGAGGAAATCAAGATTGCCGCGGATTTTGCTCAGGTGTGACATCATCCCCAACTTGAAGGAAATTTCGTCCCGAAATTTAGCAAACAGTCGCTGAGGAAGCTAGTTTTGTTTAAACGTTTTCGCGGGGTGTCACATCATCCCCAACTTGAAAGAATTTTCGTCCCGAAAATTGATCTAAAACAATGGTTGAAGTGAGTTCCGACGAACTCGATCTATAGATACTTTACAACGCCTGGGGGGCTAATCTTGTGATCAGTGGAAATCATGGTATGGTGGTTAGCGTGTTGTTACATCAGTTGCCGATCAAAGAAACAGGGGATTAATGAGGTTCGTACAAAGAATCGAGCGAAACAGGGGTCCATTAAACATCCGAAGGATTTGGCCAGCAAATTTGTTGTCAAGAAGTAATTTCCAGTAGTGGTGCATGGCGGCATGGCACAACAGGGAGGTTCGTCACATTGCGGTCGCGCGAGTGTATCATTTGTCCAAAACAGAGTTTGGTGGGTAAAGGTTAGTGTTGCAAAACGACATACGCGTGTAACTGGGACTCCGAATTAAGCCATCATGGTATATCGCTGTATCATCGGTACTCTCGGATAGAAGTGATGCTCCGCGTGTTGTAGGGTTGGGTTTCAAAAGCTGAAAAGACGTTTCCCCGATTTTATTTCTCAGGAATTCACAGCTCCCCGCTATGCTAAGGAGGTTGAAGTTGCGAAACCTTCGAAAATCCTATGATGAAGCTGTGATAGTATCCTGCGAATCCAAGGGATTGCTGTATCCCAGAAGGAAATCAGGAATGACACGCCCGGGATTGGTCGAAAGATGCGGACGGTGCAGACATGCCTATCGAGTTGATGACGTAACACAAGTTAAACGAAAGAATGCACACTCACAACGTACCAAAAGAGGGTATTAACGCAGAAAGGAAAAAAATGACAGAAAGAGTAAGCACACAAGGTTTCAATCAACAGTTGCTACGTCCGTTTCCTCGTCCTCTCATGTTTCTATATATGGAAATGAACTAATTTAAGAGTCGAGAACGAGAAAAGTGTTCAGATTTATCACGTTAGGGACGATTAACTACCATGTTCATACACAAACAGGGAAGAACCCCTCTTACACTCGTTAAGCCTCATTGGGATTTGCATGCACCACGCGTTATTATTATGTGTGCACCCATGATAATAAGGCGGTTTGCATGCTCCTCTCGATGCTTCTTAACTTATGTTTGAAGTTTCTCCCACCCCAATCAACACAAACAAGCACTACCAACAAGATTAGAATTTACTAGATGCAAGTGTTATGTTACACTATCAATGTGTCATGATGCCTACCATGTCGTATCTTGCATGCTATAAATATAGTTACGTTTACTAGGCATATAAAGCATAAACTAACGAGGAACGAACCTTGCAGTCTGAAGCTGAGTGTCATGGTCATCGTTTGGATCAATTCGGTTATAGTCTGGTTTTATGATAACATTTTTAAAACCGAGTTCTCTATAACCAGTGGCTCTGATACCAAACTGTCACACCCCCAAATTACCACCTAGGGTATGTCCCTATTGGAGGTGCAACGATCCAACAAAGAGCCACCAATCATATCAAACACAAACTATAATGTATTGAAATACCCAATTGAAAGAAATGTATCGTTTGAAAAGTTAAACCAAAACCAAAGTATTGAGCGGAAGCATAAATGTATAAGTGTGTAAATGTATCAAAACCAAAACAAAATAACTGCTTATTATGACCACAACCACTCCAGCAGCATCAGACAGCAAGCTCCCAAGTTCCTTCAATAATTACCTACAAGCATGTAGACAAGTGTGTCAGACTACGCTGGTGAGTTCAAGGTTTTGTTAACAAGTTATGTTACCATATGTATGTTAATGCGATTTAATGTTGCGTTACGATGTTGCTCATGTTAGATACCCTAGGGAGTGTGCCCATAAGTATCCGGGGAGTGGGTACCCCTTAACGACCGTTTGCTATGTTGCCTTCGTTAGATACCCTAGGGAGAGTGCCCATATGTATCCGAGGAGTGTGCCTCTAACAACCATAGCCATACCCAGATAATTAGTTCACGCCCGTCCTTACGGCCCGGTGTGAGGTTTCCCACCTAATAGCGCTATCAACTAATCACCCCCATTGCCCTCCAGGCAATAACCAAAACCGATTAAGTTATTTACCCAATGTTTCCCTTCCAAATGTTTACCAGTTGTCCCAAACCACCGGGACGCATGCTTGAGAAAATAGCAATGAACTCACCTTAGATTTGCTCGGTTAGACAAGTTACTCGTTAAATAAGTTCAATACTCACAACCTAGAAGAGTGTTTGGTAAAGATCAGTTTTACAGTTTGTTTACACATAGACCACATCAGTGGTTGTCACGTATGGCATGTATAACAATTAAGCAGCAATTCAAGCAAGAACAATAATTATTCAACATAAGATCAGTGAACTAAATAATCCATATTACATCAACTGGCCCAATATTAAACTCAATCCAACTCATATTCACATTGCAAGTTCATTACGTCAATCCATTTAAAGTGCGGCCCAAATATCATTTGTTCAGTTAAACCAACCTTTTACCCGATTCGCTAGTTAAAGCCCCAAGTCCAATATACTTATCCGCAGTCCCCGGCCCAATGCGTTAAGCCCAAACCTACCAGTTTACATTATTCCAAATTCCCAACCCACTTAATCATTAGTTCCGGTTGCATAGTTTAAATGGAAGCCAAGCCCATTAATCAACCCAATCCTTTTTGTGTAGTTGTTGATGCCATCACTCGGTTAGTTTTAACTTCCTAACCTACTGACCAAATGTACATCACATACCTCACCATTTATGAGCCGCCCATAACTGTTACTATGTATAACCCATCCTTACCCGTAGCCCGCTAATCGGTGAGCGGCCCATCTAAGCAAGGCCCAAAGGTCGTTTAACACTAATGTTTATTTCGGTCTAGGATCATGCATAGCATCACAAGAATTCCATCATACGTATTAAATTTGTTTAATCAAAATTATAGCCAAGAAAGATTACACTAACTGATTTCACATATCATCAGCAAATAATAATTACCTATCCTCTTTACTCATACGAATAAACAATCTCAAATCGAATAGTCAATGCTATTATTCGACCCTAACAATACTGATTCATGTATCATTCATAACTCTAGCATGGATCCTAAGCATAACTCATCATATACGATCATACTGTCATGTTTATCAAATATACAAGTCATGTTGTCGATCACTCATCATACATGAAATCTAAGCATTAACAATTAACAAATATCACACACATAAACTTACTGACCAAGATTCCGGATGTGGAACTGTTGCTACGCGAATGGGGGGGGGGTTCTGCTCCACAGCCGTGTGTAACCAAGGAATAGGTAGGGTTGTTATGTTTTAAACTAATCGCACTTTGATTTAGATTACAATACGTATAGGGTGTTGGGCTGGTTAACTAATTAATAAGGATGTTGGGGCCGGTGGGTCATTTAGCCGGTCATGGGCTCAAGCCCAAGTAAACAGTATAAGTAAACAGTATATATGCGATAATATGTGCATTAAGTGGGCTGATCATAACAACATAGTCATGTGGGCTGATAGATTGTTGCCAAGTCGCGTGGGCCGAAGATAAGCCCAAACAACTTATGTGATTTGATTCGTATGGGCCGGACTAGGTTACATGTTTAACCCGTTTAACAAAGCAAAGATCATGAAAGAGAAATAGCGCGGAATCGAGATTACAAACTAACCTCGGAAGTTCGGGTTGTCACATCATCCCCAACTTGAAAGAAATTTCGTCCCGAAATTTGGCAAGTAAGCATTGAGGAGTGAAGTGAGGAAATCAAGATTGCCGCGGATTTTGCTCAGGTGTGACACGTATGAATGCCTAGGTGATGTTCTTGTTGATGCTTGTTTCGATTAGGGTTATATGAGTTCATGATAGGTTGGCTTGTTTGATCGATGATATGTTGCTTGAATTGTTGAAAAACTGTTAATTGATTTAATAAAAATGGAAACCGATTTAATTGTGATTAATTGTGTAAAAGATGGAAACTGTGAAGTTGTAAACGAATGCATGATTTCCGGACAATTAAACCGATCGCACAAGACTTCTTGGTGTACAAGAAGTCCAAATCGCACAATATGATCCAATCACACAAGGTGGTCCACTCGCACAAGCTGAACCAGTCGCACAAGGCTGTATGTTGGGCCGAACAGTCCAAGACGTCTATCGCACAAGCTGCATGGGCCGGACAACCTTGGATCGCAAAACCCAGCTGAATCGTACAAGATCAGTTGGATCGCACAAAGATTATTTCGTGTTATTTTTGGGCCGTAGGTTATGTTTGGGCTGGGCATTATTGTTGGACTAACCTAATCCGGTCGCACAACATGAACTGGATCGCACAAGATGCTTGTTACTTGTTTTATTTTGGGCCGATTGTTATTGGATCGCTTATGAATATTAATTGGGCCGGATGTTATTGGGCTGAATTAATTATTTACACAATGCTGAATGGATTGTATGATTGTTAAGTGTTGCCATGATCTACGTGCTCATAACGTGTTAATTTATGTGAAACATACGTACAATACTTGAACCCAACCTGACTTGTACGGTAATCCTGTTAGGACGTGATTGACCACTTTTAAATCAAGTAACTTTGGTATAATCTGCCGAGCAAACCAAGGTGAGTTCATTACATTTTCTCAAGCATGCGTCCCGGTGGTTTGGGACAACTGGTAAACATTGGAAGGGAAACTTGGGGTAAACAACTGAAACATGGAAACAATCATTTACCGGAATTGCCTGTAAGGCAATGGGGTAATTAGTTGATAGCGCTATTAGGTTTGGCACCCTCACACCGGGCCGTAAGGACGGGCGTGAACTAATTACTGAGACAACTTGTAACGCGGATATAAGACCTCCTACAGCTTGTCAAGGTTGTTTGATACCTTGACTTTGACCAATGCCTGTAAGGCATTGGGGTTAGGCATTCCCATCATTGACGCTGCATACGGTACAACAAACGAATTAACAACGATATCAGAACCAAACAACGAGTTGATTTAACTAATATCTGGTAACTTCACACGTAAGCAACACCTTGAACTCACCAGCGTAGTCTGACACACTTGTTTGCATGCTTGTAGGTCGTTAACTTTGGAATATGGACTTGCTATCTGGGCGTGCTGGAGTGGTCATGGATCGAAGCTGCTGGATTAATTATAATTGATACATTGGTTTTGAGTTTATTTTGAAACGATTACTAAACGACTTATCGTATGCTTCCGCTACATAACTTTTGGAAATTAATATTGTGTTGACATTTAATCTTGGCGATTAATGACATGTTTTATTCAAATATTTACGATTGGTTCAATGTGATTGGTGGCTCAGACTCTGATGTGTAACACGCCTTGCGGGGTTTCCGTTGGTGGTATTTTGGGGGTGTTACATCGTTTATTTTAAAACACAAAATATCGCCAGGATTTAACCTGAGATCTTCAATAAATTTAAACCAACCATCAGCAAAACAATAATTTGGACCAATCTTTCTAATACGGACTTCCCATTTATGATTCTCGGATACGTTAAGTATAACCTTGTTATCCGGTAAATGATAATCAAAATGTTCTGAAAGAAAAGCATCTGGTATAACCTGTAAAGAAATTAATTATTATAAAATTTATGAGTATTATGTTTTACATAAATCGAGAAAAAAAATATAAATCTATAATAAAAGTACGTACCATTGGAGTTTGTAAAGGATTTTGAATAATTTTACAAAACGGTTTCCCCCACTCTTGATTTGGATCATGACAGAAAAGCTTGAACTTAAAAGTACGATCACCAAGATAGTTGAAAATAATAAAGAAATATCCATGGCCAAAGTAATTTAAAACCTCAGGCCATCCATCCGTGAAGTAGAATACATCTTCTATTAATTTGATGCGAACACGCCATGAATGCTTTTCATCAAATTTAAGGCTAACAGTTGAGGATTGTAACTTATTCGTCCATATAAATCTACTCATACATATAGGTATAGCCTGAAAACCAAAAAAAATAAATGTAAAATTTCTTTAGAATAAAATATCAAACATCAAACAATACTAATAAATAGTTTATAAAAACAATAATGAAAGTTATGTACTTGTTGAAGGGATAGTGGATCAAGTAGAGTTATGATGAAATACGGACCATGACAATACATCTTCACCCAAACACGACAGTTGAGAAAGAATACTAACAATCGAATACTAATGGCAACACATAGAATGAAAGAAAAAAATATCAGCATGTATTTATATGAGAAAATTGGAAAGTAAAATTAAAGATACTATAGAATCCAAAATTCTTATAACTATTTATGTAAATAATTATTAAACTCAATATTGTACAAAAGTATAGAAATTAATGTAATTATTGTAAATGTGTAATAAAAATTTGATAGATTTACAAAATATTGCTAGTAATAAAAATTTAACATATTAAAAGGTTTTACGAAATATTAGTACTAATTAGTGAATATATATTTTTGTATAATATTCAAATACATAATGGGTAAAATAAATAACATTAGTTTAATATTATGACATAAATAACGGATATATGCCAAATAATAACATCGATACTTAAATATTAAAAATAAAATAGAAACTATAATCATCACATATCATATCAACTCTGCTGCAACACTCCATCATCTTCAATCAACATTCACTTGGCTCAAGAAACCTAAACCGACGGTGAAGAAGAAATTGGTAAAGTAAGTTTACCTACATATTTTCCGATCATTTTAACGGAAATCTCCTCTTTGATTCACACACTTATTATCATCTGAGTTGAACACCAATTTTCGGTTTGAGTGTTTTCACCGAAGTATTTCCGGCGATTGTTGACGGTTTACACATGAAATTAGGTTTTTCAGTTTTATGAAATTAAATGTTGTGTATCTTATGTATGTCTAAAATAAATTAGATCCTATTGCATGTGTTTGAAAATATATAATTTCTGTTGATAAGATGATTTGGTTGATATATTTTGTGCATCTTATTGTGAAAATTAAAAATTCTTGATTAACATTGTATTTTGTATCATTGATTAGGTTATAACATTAAAAATCTTGATTAACGATGTTATTTATTGTGTACCTTATGTTTATCTAAAACGGATTACATTTTATTGTTTGTCTTTGAAAGTATAAAATTTAGGTTACTATACTTATTTGGTTGATATAGTTTGTGAATGTTATTGTGAAAAAAATTATGGTTAGATGATGAGATAACAGTTGCTTTGTTATTGTTTATATGTATATTGTATATTGTATTATACTATATTGTAAACAAATATATACATCATTGGTTACATGTATATAAAGATGAGTTCCTCATGCATAACTGTGTTAGATGATGATTACTCGATGAAACTGGTATGTTACAATTGTTAGAAAATAAAGTAAATCTAATTTGTGTTAGATAATATCTTTAACATAAATTTAACAACAGGTACTGCCAATTGACTTTGTTAAGAGTGTATACGGTGATTATTGGCAAAGAACTAAAGTAGTGATACATCATGAAAGTGAAAGAAGTTGGACAGTTTATTTGAGAAGTATAAGCGGGGAATCGGTTATAACTGATGGTTGGAAAAATGTCGTAAGGGATCTTCAGTTGAAAAAACAGACATTGTTGCGCTTAAGGATAATGAAAGATAAAGATATTCACATTGATTGTTTCGTCAACAACATATGTGGTGAATCTTTCGTAACAGTAAACCGTCACGGCATTTTAAAGATAATAGTAAGTATACAACTATATTAATCTATTTTTCTTTATAGTTGTAAAATAAATGATATACATATATATTTGAGAGTAAAATGCTACTAAACTTTTCAGGTGATTCCCGAAGCTTATGTTACAAAATGTTACTCTTACACGCCAGTCAACGATTATTATAACATATGTGCAGCAGGTCAGATTTGGAAAGTTGAGACGGACAAAATAAATGATAATTATGTTTTTACGAAAGGTTGTCCGAAACTATTTGATGATCTTGGGATAGAAGATGATGATATAATGTTGTTGATGAAGAAGGACAGCAAAAAATTTGAGATAAAGATTTATCGTCGAGGAGTTGAAGTTGTTTTGAAGAAAAAAGAAGAAAGTGAAGATGAGTCTCTGATGGAGATACCTAAAGACACATACTACAAAACCGTCCAGTTTGTAAGTATTATCAACTTAAACTATAACAGTTTAGTAATAATTACGTCTCTTTTGCTAATATCTTATTGTATAACAGAGCTTCGGTGATGATGATGATGACTCCACAAATGAGATGATTTCTGAGGTAATAACCTTATATTTATGTAGATTAAAACACATTACAATCAGATGTTGTAATTTTATTAACTATGATACACAGATTCATGAAAGTAGTAAAAAACAGGAAGTGATTAAGAACATTGTTGGAAAAGAAAACTCAAAGGTAGAAACAAAGATTTCGAAGACAGAAGAGACAAACAAAGCAAAAAATATGATGTAATTATTTAAAAATTAAAAATAAAGTATTAGTTTCATTAATATATATAGACATATTTAATTAGGCGTCAATGGTTATTGTTATCTAAAGATAGCGGTTATCTTAATAGGTTACGAAGAAAGGAAAACATGTAGAGGCATATTGTCATGCGGAGGTCAGTAAGGAACTGATATGCAGGACAGAATTTGAAATGGAAAAGGTCTCAACAGATGGAGAGATAACTCGGAAACGGATGGTACGTTTATCATAAATAAACAATATGTAGTGATCAACATTTATTATTAACTTAGATTTTATTCTAAATATAATGTATGTGTTCAAAAAAAAGGTAAAGGAAAAAAGAAAGAGGGATGATCATGGATTGAAGATATTGGAGGTTGAAGGAAAAGTTGTTGCAAAAACAACTACTGTTGAGAAAATTGGAAAATATGATTTCACAATGAAAGGAGAAAACCGCATGGTATGTATTTTTTACATAAAAATCATAGACTGAAATATTATAACATGAATATGGCTGAATGAGTTCTTAAATACGGATTTGCATGCAGAGAATGCCTGCTAATGTTGTAAGAGCAGCCGGATTCCGAAATAAATCTCATAAGTTAAATGTGAGGAACATGAAGGGAAAAACAATCAAAATGAATGTTAGGCGCCAAAAGAATGGAAATGCTGTAAGGTATGCAATCGAAGGTTGGCCGATGTTCATGAAGGAGAATGGACTTTGTTTGGGTGATAGACTGCATTTCACATTTGTAAGTTCATCAAATCTCCTGATCTTATCAAATGTGGATGGGGTTAATGCATGTTAACAGGTAATCTAATGATGAAGGTGTTTGTGTAGAACAAATGATGACTGTTTTGTGATCATGTTATTTGGTTTACTCTTTTTTGGACAAAGTTTCTATGGTTATGATGTTTTATTTTGTTAGTAGGTAGTTTATGGTTAAAGACAACTACTATTATATCATCCAACAAAGTACCATAATTTTGAATGTAATTAACAGTTGGTATCGTGCATAAATACTTGTTGGTTATCAATGTTTAAATATATCTATTTATAAACTAACTTGTGTTTGTTTATATGTGGTTAAGATTATTTATATAAATTGTATGTGATATATATTACAAATGAAATGTAAAAAAAAATATAAAGTAAAATGGAAATATAAATTTCGGAGTAAAGGAATAAATAATATGACAGTTGGATATTAATATTAAAATAATGAAACTATAAATCAAAACTATAAATTTGAGAATATCTCTTTGTATACAACATTTGTAGTCTTATTAGTAACGTTCCCCTCAACATCTAATATTAACATCCTTAAACCATCCATGCTTTTGACTCTTGAAACTGCAACATATAGTTGTCCGTGAGTGAAAACAGGCTGCTTTAGAAACAAACCAACCTTAGATAACGACTGTCCCTGACTTTTATTTATCGTCATTGCAAAACACACAGCTATCGGGAATTGCCTTCTTTGAAGCTTGAAAGGTATTCGTTTGTCAGAGGGGGAAAGATTGATCCTTGGTATAAAAGTTCTAGTACCAATATTATTACCAGAAATCACTTTTGCTTCAATAATCCGATCACCAAGTTTTACGACTTGTAATCTTGTACCATTGCACAGACCGTTTTTCTGATCAAGGTTACGTAGCAGCATGATAGGAACACCAACTTTTAAAACCAACTTATGATTCGGCATTCCTGAAACTTTAAGACCATTTAGAACATCGGGGGGGGGGGTAAACATTGTGTCGAATATGGTCAGTTACACTCTCAGATTGGCAGATGGAATCTGAACTTAGATACTCTTTATGATCACCAGGAAACATTGCTAATAAGGTATCATTTATCTCGTGAACAACGTCGTTCTTAGGAGCAAGTATGGCTCTTTCCTGAAAATAATTTGGATCATTGAACGATTCAAGTATCGAAGGATACACAAAGTTGATCAGATTACCAATAGGGTTAGTGGACTCAGTAATCAACAGTTCTTGAGGTATATCAATAACAGCTTCTCCGTCGTTGCGACCACCAAGTTTTCCCTCGCCAATATCCAAAAGCCATTTAGCAAACTCTTTTGTCTTGTCAATATCACCATGATTCATGCCAACAGTGAGCCTCATGTTTTTTGTTAGCGTTAGTAACTTGCATTTATTCCATATATATGACGAACTCAGGGAAGCATTCACGATATCTTGTCTAGAGCCATTAGGAACAACAGGAAGAATCTGTCTAAAGTCACCACCAAATACAATTACCTTTCCTCCAAATGGTAAAGCTTCGCTATTTGAACAATCAGGCATCAATATATCTTTTAAGGTTCTATCCAATGCTTCAAAGGCATGTTTATGAATCATTGGAGCCTCATCCCATATAATAAGTTGTGTTTTTTTTAAAAGACAAGCAAGTTCAGATCCAGGCTTCATGCGGCAAAGAGAATCCTCATTTAGATTCAGAGGGATGGAAAATCGAGAATGGGCTGTTCGACCTCCAGAAAGTAGCAAAGAAGCTATACCGCTTGAAGCAACATTTAAAACAATTTCAGACTTACTTCGAATTGCTGCCGACAATGTCTTCCAAAGAAAGGTCTTACCGGTGCCACCATATCCGTAAACAAAAAAGACACCACCTTTGTTTGTTCTAACAGATTCCATAATCTGATCAAAAACATTATGTTGCTCATCTGTTAAAAGTAGTAACATATTATTCAACTCATCTTCCATGGTATATTGGAAATAAGATAACTCCTCGTTGATCAATCGATTGTTAGACGAAGAAATAGACTCATCATCAGGATAAGGCATATTTGAATAGTTCCTCAGAGATGAATTATTACGAAGTAAGAACTTCTCAATCTCTAACAACGCCAAATTCTTTATTTCTTCGTCAGAATAATTTAAATCTGCAAACAAAATTGAAGATGTATTTAATAATACAATAATTCTTTATTACTGTCGAATATTAAAGTATATTTTGGTAAATATGATATAAATGAAGTTGAAGGGTAAATAACAAAAATTTTTTTGTACAAATGAAGTTCTTTTTATTTCATTCAGATAAAAAAATTATCAACAAAAAATAATTAATTTAATAAATATATTAATTGAATATTAGATAACATGCAAAAATTAAAAAAAAGACATACCATCAACATTCAAATGTTTTTCTTGTCTATATAAAATGTCATCCGATAAATACGTCCATGTTTTCTCCCATACAAAATCAGGTCTAGACAAACTACCAGACATCAGCATTGTTCCAAATAACGTCCGTAGATAAGTAGCACTTCCATACAAATTAGCTTCTTTGATAGCTTCAATGTACTCGTTATCATCATCCAAAAGCCCTAGCGCATAGCATGCGTCCCTGAAAGTTGGATACAAAGTACCATTTACAGTACGAATATCTTCAAAAGATTTTGGTCCCTTTACTTTGTTCAATAATATTCTGAGGTAGTACGCTTCACCAGCTGAAGGAAACACCGAATGAATCCTACCGATTGAAGGATGTCGTTTCCTTATATCCCAACTGCGAGTTCTTAATTTAAAAACAAACTTTGATGGAAACTCAACATAAGTAAGATTACGTGCCTCAGGTAATTTTTCGTTACACTTCATCCAAGATAAGAACATAGTAGAAGCAACAGATGGTTTGTTAAGAACCTCGTCAATGTCATCGTCTGCGCCATATACTACGTTTTGCTGACCAGGTAAATGGAACGGCAATCGAATAACTGCGGGATATCGATAATGAATATCATAGGAAAAGATCCTCCAAACAGATTCGCATGCAGAAATATACCGGCAATCGTAATACTTTTCTATCTCATCGACTACAGGTTCCTGCTCATCCTGATTACCACTTTCAACAACTCTAAGAGTAGTTCTATCTGGGCCTTTGTTAATGTACTTGAACAAATATTTGATAGAACCAACTTGATTGCACCCTTCAACGTTAATATGCGCCTGGTATCTTTTTAACAGCACTTTACTATATGGAACAACATATCTATTGTCTACGTTCACACGTGATTTAACAACAGATAGGCCAGAATCCCTTCTACGATAAACTGGAAATCCTTTTTTATCCAAACATGTTTCGTTAACAAATTTCTTAGGAAACTTCTTGGAACACTTACGATCGATCATGCAAGGACAATTCATATTGAGAGGACCACACGGACCATGAATCATGTAGTCTGCCACAAGTTTATATAACTCTGGATCCTCGGCTATGTCTGGAATTTCGGCAGAAATGATTGGATCTAGTTGGTCAACAGATAGAATCTTGCTGTCAGGATGCATGAATACACATATGTGTGCATGAGGAAGTCCGCATTTTTGAAACTCAACAGTATAGACAACTACAGAGTACAACAACAAAAATATAATAAATTAGAAAAAAAATAAAGTAACTTATATTATCAACATTAAATATAGATTAATAATAATAATAGTAATAAAATATAAAGTAACGTTATTTAAAAACAGTAGTCTTAAAATGTTATCGTATAAATAAACATACCAGAATTAACTCTACCGAGCAACTTGGCTTCTTTCAATTCTTTTGTTATGGAATCTAGTTTCCAACAAATTATACTTTTTTAATATAACCAGAAAACTTGTTAAGTTACATCAAAACAGAAGGTAGACGGGCAACGAGCTGCGCCGCCAACCCTTTCTGAATTGCAAACCCCAACCTCCCGAACACAAACCCCTGCCCCCTTGGGGTCGAACAATTGCTGTGGATAACCCGTTGAACCCTCGTCAAGAAGTTGATGGCTTCTGGCGCTAGGGAGCCAAAAGTATCAAAGGCAAAAGGGATAAAGACATGTTGGTTCTCTGCGCAAGCTTTAGCGTGCTTATCCACTTTCTTTAATTCTGCCTTTCTTGCTGCTAGTCCAGCTACAAACCCGTTTTCCCTTAAACCAACCAAAGGGGAAACCCCCGTGAGGTCTACACAAGCATCTAGTTTTATCTTGAAAATTCGACACAAAATGTCCGGTCTATCTTCAGGCCTTATCGTCGTATCTTTTAAAAACCTTTGCACCTCCGGCCATTTTGGATTACACGTAATAGTGATGAAAAAATCTGGATACCCAAATAGGGATGAGCATATCGGTATCCGATACCGAACCGATACCGATACCGCCTAATACCGATCCCGAATTTCACCTAAACTAGGTACCGATACCGATACCGAAACATGTCGGTTAGGTATCGGTACGGTACGGTATCGGTATTATACCGTATTTTGAGGGTCGGTATCGGTATAATACCGATACCGTACCGATACAGAAAACGCCAAAAAGTGGATACCGATCGGGATACCGATCGGGATCGGGATCGGTACGGGATCGGTATTCGGTGGCATATGCTCATCCCTATACCCAAACCATTTGCACAAAGACATTGCATCTAAGTAATTTTGCATCATATATCGAGAACCGCCAGTAAAGGAAGATGGAATAAAGATACGTGTTCCAATTTTTGACATATCTTTTTTTCCAGCATTACTTGCATTCTGAATATTCTGAACAGTTTCTGACCTCAAATGAGTTTGTTGTCGCCGTATGTAAAACAACCTTTCACTCTCAATCATAGTGTAAGCATCAACAACAAATTGTTGGAAAAGTCTTTTTGCATTATGAATCAAAGAAAACTTATCGACACGATCTTGTAATCTATAAGCAAAGAACTCACGCATAGTACACATTGGACGTTTGCTGTTCGTGTCTGGATTGAGACCTCTATGAAGAATGTCAACCCTGTACATATCTTCTCCGTATGGAAATAGAAGAGGGTATTGTAGAGAAAGATAAGAAGGATGTAATTCACTTATGCGCTCAATCCGACCAGATCTTCTTTTCACTACTATATCACGATTCTCAACAGCTTGAGTCAGATCTCCAATAACTAATGCAACAACTTCAGAAGCTTCAGGAAGGTTATATGTCCTACCATCTTTGGATCTTTTACCAATTAGACAAAGCTTCAAGTCGATGTAAGGGTTTTCATTTAAAAAATTTCTAGCTTGTCGATAAATTTTAACCAAAGCGTTGTTAGTGTCTAACATAAGTGTAAGTTCCTCAATGATCTGAACATCAAAAGCTGACTCAGTTATTGTAAAAGAAGTGTTTGAGCCCCTATAAAATTAACAAAATGTATGGATTAATAGCGATTATATATGTATTACTAACATTAATATCATATAAAATAAATCGACAAATATAGGTAATTATAAAGACTATGAAATTAATACATACCCAACAGCGTTTTGTCGATTAAATATTTCATTATCTGTGTCGTATATATACAACTGGCTGAATTTTGGCTCATTTCCATCTTCAGGTAATAGACTCCCAATAGTATGATAATTTTGACCACTTAATCGAAACACATAAGGTGCATTTCCACGGTTGATAGTTTTGTCAATCCTTCCTCCCATAGATGTAAATGAGAACATAGAATTATAACGCCGAATGTTTTTTAAAAAGAATTTGCTCTTCGCACTGACGCCAACATATAGATCTTTCAAAATTTCAGGAGGCTGCTTAAAATCAGGTAACAAAACTTTACTGTATGAACAGCAAAGGAAATAGTTAGGTTTATTTCGCTTCTGTTCTCCCCTATCCGCCTCTGCTTTCCATAGCTTTGCGCTACACGTTCGACACACGATTATCTGGTCACCATGATCCAAGTAGTCTGTACATTTTTTTATTTCAGTTAAAAGATTAATGTTCTTAAAAATAATAAATCTATGTTGTTAAAAACAATATGAAAATAAATATGTGAAGCAGTAATAAATAAAAGAGGATTAACTTTACCTTTTGAAACACCTTTTAAATGTTGATCAATGATATCAGCAAACTCGTTATCATCATCTGTTGTCAAATCAATAATAGGTATATGTGTTAAGTTTCGTCGTTTTCTTACTAATTTACGCTTTCCTGATGACATTCTTATCAATGGTGAAGGTTCGTCTGATGCTATAACAGTATTTGGTGGAATTGTAGATGATGAAGAAGGTACCATGTCTGATGCTGAGTTGCTTGTAATGTTTCTTGGAATACCACTGGAAGATGCAATGTTTCCTATAAAAATTATTATAACAAATGATATAAAATCATATAATAAAAAACAAACTTAAAAAAAATATATAATTTCGTTAACTATATATTAAAAAGTTTGATAATAATATTGTTAACTAAAAGAAAATTAATGTACATTAATGACATGAATTAGTAAAATTAGATAGAAATAAAGTTGTTATGCTTTTTAAAACACTTGATGATAGAAGAAAAAAAAATCTTATTTCATAATATGATAAAAACAACATTACTCGCGTCTTACCTGAATTGAATTTAGATGAACCGGAAGAGACATTGATACTTGAGAGGACGCTAAAAGATGATCTATTCAACGTAAAAGTAGTGTTCGGACTAATATTCTCTTTATTTGTCGTATAAGAAGTTAATGTCGATTGAGTCTGTGTTGAATTTTTATTCAATCTTTTGCTATTCAAATATATACGTCTAGCCTTCCTTCTTTTTGCAGCCTCATCCTTGTCTACATTACGTATAGAAACTAAAATGACATATACATTAGTTAAATTTATATAAATAGAAATTTTGTAATAAAGTAAGTAATATAGATTTGAAAATACCATTGGAAATATCATGTGAAGGATATGTTGAAAAAGGAAGATTCGTATTATGAATTTCCGAATATGATAAAGCAGAAGAAAAATTGATGTTTATACCACGGCTACAAAATGATCTGTTATACATGGTAGATGTGGATGAACTTAAATTTTCTTTATTATTATGAGTTGAATAATTTAGTGTGGATTGAGTCTGCGATGAGGTTGTATTGAATCTTTTACTGTTGGAATATATTCTTCTAGCTTTTGTTCTTTGAACAGCTTCAGGTTTGTCAGTGTTGCTGCATATATCAACTGAGATGATATATGAATTAGTAAAACAATGAAATGAATTGAAAAGATAATTGAATTAATAATATCTCAAAAAAAATAAATTTAAGAACATACCGTTAGATATATCAGACAAAGGAATTCCTGAAGTCACATTTATGTTACGTAAACCGGGACTTGATGCGGATGAACCTTTACGAATGTGAGACATTTTCTAAAATGCAAAATGTAATTACTTGTCATGTATAGTTGCACATAAGTTAATATTTAATATATAAAGATAGATAAAGTAAATGTATAATGAGGATAGAACACGTACCTTATATCACGTGAAACCGGTAAGTATAATAGAACACTTTTTCATACTTTGTCAAATTAGATGATGATGTTCTTTGTTGTGAGAACAAATGATGTACATATAAATAACAATATATGAGAGTGTATTCAAGTAGTGAAAAGGAAATAACCTTAAATATGGATATAAATTTAATTGATAGTAATTAAGAAATAATGCATTATTGTGTTCCCTAAATTTATGAAAGATGCATTTTAGGTAATTAGACGTTTTTTAAATAACTTATTAGTTGGATCATAAATATATATGGAATGTAGCAAAATTATATATCCGACAGGTATGCTTTCTATAATTATCACACCTTAACATATTTAAATAAAATATTATTAGTAACTAATAGTGGACACCATAAATTCATCTAATATATTTAAAATAATCTTATTTGTTTTTTTTAAAGATTGGAAAATTTCGATATATGTTAACATAATACATGTTCAAGTTACATGATTAGTTATAATAAAAACCACATACAAAATACACATATACTATTAGTCAGTGTTAAATGAAATGTAAAAAAAGACATTAAAAACGAAATAAAAATAACAGGTACATTAAAATCACGATTATTACTCATAACCAAACATCACAACTTTCGAAATTCAAAACATGTATTGTCCGGAAGAAACAAATAAAAACCATAAAACAAAACCACGAATTCAAACAATCAATTGTTTTAGACGACATCAACAAAAACCAACTTCTCAAAAGTCACCAAATATCTTAATGTTATGAAAACTTGAAAACTATTTCTCAACTTTAGGAATTAAGAGGTTCCTCTTCTCTGCACTATTGAAATCCTGAACCTCTCCAGACTTTTGGAGCTTCGTTGCAGATGTGTGAGAATCTTCTTCAACATCATAGACTTGAACCAAGTTTCGCTTCACTTCATCCTTAGCTAACATGGAATCAGGAGTATCAGTAACATCCAATGAAACAGGTGAAACGGTGCTCGCCATGTTAGACACAGGAGTATTGTTTTCGATTCTTTTGGCAGCAGAGTTCTAACAAAAGACAAATTTAACAGGTTACAAACGCATATCATAGTTGAACATATATATAATAAAACAAAGACGAAGAAAATAAAAATTCACACGAATACCTTGAAACCATCAGATGTTTGAGATTCAAATTCTGAAGCATCAATATTGAGAGACATATTCTGAGAAGACTGCATATTTTTTAAAATAAAAATAAACAAACAAAATATAAAGTTCCGGAAAGTAAAATATTTAAAACGTAAATCAATAAAGTAAGAAAATTTATACAACATACACTTATCTGTGAAGAGGATTGCTTCTCTTGAAGTACAGATATAACGTTAGGATCCACAGTCAGCTTCAGTATACCATACTTATGGATGTTATACTTCAAGACGTAACATCTATTTTAAAAGCAGCAGTCTGGCCAACCAATGCGTCTACTTCAGCAGGAATCTTCATGGAATCAGAACGCTGAAAAATAGTATAATTTTAATCATTTATGAAGAAATATGAACTTTTTGTAAATATAAAACATAACCAATATGAATACAAAAATAAAACTTACAAATTCAGGGTTAGCAGTAAGAATATCATCAACAGACTTTCCTAACAACTTCCGTGCTTCACGATCAAACAAAGTAAGTGTAACAGAAGCTGATGGGTCTTGAACTCTAAGTTGAATCTTAAACCTATTGAAAGCATAAGTCCATATTTTAAAACCAAAAAAAATATTATTGATGAAAATTTGAGGGTTCAAAAGGTGTATTGACTTACTTGAGAGAAGAAGTTATAGTTTTAAAAGCACAACGATCAGATACACAGGTAAGAACCTCCTTTGTAACAGCTGAACCTGATTCCTGGGTGTCCTCACTCAGATTAACAACTTTTTTGATCTTCTTGTTACATCTATTACAACCCTCATAGAACCATCCTTCATCTTTGTAAACACCCAGTATATTACCCAGAACAATGACCTTGCAAACCTGCATATTTATATGACAACATAAAAATATATAAAGTAAAATTGTAGGGTAAAGTTTTCAATTATCAAAAAATGATACCGTCTTAAGCGAAAAGACATCACAAATATTTAAAAAATCTTTGCTTTGCAAGATTTCCTCTTCAACAGATTTTGCCATGGAACCAAGGCTCGTGGATTCACAGACTTCAATCGAATTTTCAAACAAACTGTTGAATACAAAAAAAATAATGTATATTTGAATAAGTTATAGATTCATCATAATATTGATAATAATTCAATCGATAAGATAAATAAGAAATAATGTGTAGAATCTTTTTTCATACCGGTTTCTGAACTCATCGACTTCAGGACAATCATGATTGCAAAAAAGACGACTAACCGTGTATGAATTGTTAACATACGCAACCCCTAGAAAAAAACAGTGGAAAGTTAGAAATAAAAAATATATAATATAAGTAAGATTTTAATAAATAAAAGTTACTAAAGAAAGAAAACAAACCATTCCACCACTTGACCTTGCCAAACTGCAATATAATGATTGCATGAATATTTTTTCCTTTGATACTCTCAAAAAACGACAAAACTTTATCACAGTATTGATCCCACAGAGTAAGAAATACCGTCCGACCCCTAAGTAATTAATCAAATTCATAACAAATTGGTATAAATAAAGTTGCATAAGTTTCATTATATAAGTATGGTAAAAATATACAAACATATGTTTCCTATCAATTGTAACAATAATATGTATACTGGATTCTAACAAAATATTTAAATGCTTACTCCAGATCAGATATCTCTATAGTAACCTTAACAGCCTGCTTTCCAGTTGATTTGTTATTAACAGTCTCTTTAGGAAATGATCGAATCAAATAACCAATAACATCTACAACAATACAAAATCGATCAATAAGATGAGGATACAAAATGAAAATAAAAATATTAATGAAAAAAACAATAACATCTTTTGAAAAAATATTATAATATACATACCAACTGTAGAGTTTGAAATAGCATTACTGTTCAAGATGTCTGCAAAACTCAAGAAATCAAAACCATACGTTGATCCACCAATATCTTCACATGGAATAACTTCGGTTGTCCCCTGGAAACATAGCCTATTTTGATTGTCAACATACCTGTACGTAGAGTTATTAAAACCTATAGTTGGATTCCTGATAATCAAACATTTCTTTTCAACTAATGACGGGCGAAATTGTGGTAAAACTCTATTCAAGCATGTTGCCTCCATCTTTGTCCCCTGTATAACGTATGAAAACTATACTTAATAAAGTATAAAATTTAAAAAAAATCATATATATATTGAAAAATTGATCAAAAAAATAAATATACCTCTTCGTCCATTATAATCATGTCAAATGAGTATAATTGACTGGGATTCCTCCTTTCAGGGTGTTCCCAAACCCTGATCACCCTAACCTTGACAGAAAACTGCTCTTGAAAGGCATCAACAGCTCTCAACATAGTAATGTTATGGTTCTCCATTAAATCTATCAGACGGCATAAAACGTATTTCAATATACGAATCAAGATAACTAAAGAAGAATGAAACAAAGTAACACAAACAAAATGCAGAAACATTTTCGAAGGACAGATAGAGTTTAAAAAAATTCTTTTAAATCAAAGATGTTTATCATATGGTTCTATAAGAATTGTAAGATGAAAAATTAGAACGTAACCAAATAAATGCAGTAATATGAATGACACAATGCGGAAATGAATGAAGTTTTGAAATAATATTTATAGTACCAAAATGAAAAGGTATATAAGGAAACAATCAATGATTATAACAAAAAAGATAAATATTGAACAATCAAGAATCAACAATCAGCATCAGCAAACAGCAATCAAGAACCAATCAATAACATCTTGTAAATCAATACCAAAAATATTAAAAATATGAATATGGATAGTATCAATTTGAATATTCTTTAAAAAAATAGATTAAAGAATTATTATTGATAAAATCAATTTGAAACTTCTTCCCTAAAATAAATGAAGATTTTACATGTATCATTAATAACATAAACACAATGTACGGTTATTATATATATTAAAATAATATAGTAATCACCCTTCCTAATAATTACATATTGTTTCTAAAAATAAATAAACCTATTTTACTTATTTTATTCAGCTTATATAGATAAGAGCGAACAGTATGAAGAAGACATATATATGAATCACTTTTCCGATTTACATTTTTTTAATTAATGTATAATCGATTCAGTTAAATAGAACATAAAAAGCAAATAACTATAATTGTGGTTATATATAATAAAATATACAAATGTCAAAAAGAGGTGCAATATACTTACCGATGCTTGTATTTGGATGTCTGATGAGGAACAAAAAAAAGAGAACGCTTCTCAAGTGAACGATTGAAACATTATATTAAAAACAATTTTCCATAGATAATGAAAATAGGGCGGTTAAGGAATTGAAGGGAATATAGAGGAAATATGTGATGAGAAAAAGAAACAATCTGTCGATGAAGCTATCAGTCAGAGAGATTCGAAGGAACTTTTTTTAGGAGTCGTTGACATTGCCGAGGAGTGTAAGAAAATTATATAACTTAACATTTCCTGAGACTCCTTGGCAACATCAACGACGCCTCAATGTTCCAAGCAAAAGACTTTGCCTGATTTATTTATTCAACTGAACGTTTCTTATTAACAAAACAGGTTTGAACGCGAAATATAACTTACTGAATAAGTCACAGGGATATTATAATAAAATACGTTAATAAAAAAGCATATACCTTAATGTATACGTTAATGAAGAAGGCACAGGCATACTATAAACCTACAAAAACAGGTTTGAATGCGAATTAAACATCAGATTTTATATTGAAAATCAACAGTAATGTTAATTATCAAAAAGCAACAGATCTTCAATGAAAAACAGATACAGGATAAAATTAAAATAAAAAAGAACAAAAAATAAACAAATCAAACATATCTTCTATTAAAAACAATATATTTAAATAAATTATGGTGCATACAATACAAATTCAGTCAAAATTAAAAAATTTTTGTCACACCCTCAAAATACCACCTAGGGAGTGTCCCTGATAGGCGTGTGTCGTACCAATAACGAGCCACCAATTACATTGAACGCATACAAGTTATAATTAAAATCCACATTATTAATAAAAAAAAACATCTTCAATAAGTTTAAACGAAAACCAATAAGTTCAGCGGAAGCAAATAGTAAACGAAGTTAAACTGTTTCAAAACCAAAGTATAATATCAAGAAATCAGTCACATAAATCCTTCCTGTCGACCCATGACCACTCCAGCTACTCCAAACAGTAAGTTCCCCAATTCCAAGATACCTAACGACCTGCGAGCATGCAACAAGTGTATCAGACAACGCTGGTGAGTTCATAGTTTTACAAAAACGTTGGTTACCAAGTGTTTAGTTAATCCATTGAATTTAATTCCGAAAGTAATATTGAAAACGATGTTGATAATACCCCAATACAAGACGGCTTCTGATTATTTTGCCCTTTCTCCAATGCTCCTATCAAAGCATTGGTCATGACTAGGTCATTAGTTCAACACCCGTCCTCCCAGGTACGGGGTGAGGTTGCCAAACCTAAGTAGCGCTACTAACTAATACCATGTTACCTTCCCGGTAACCAAACAACACGGAGGGACTTTAAAGGTGATAGGAAGAGTATATTATCCAACATTCCCGTTTTTACCCAAAAGACTTATCCCTCCCAGGAATACCCACTGACTGTCCCAACCACCGGGACGCATGCTCAAGAGATGAACTCACCTTAGGTTTGCTCGGTAGGGTTAATTACTGCCTAATAGTCGGTCAACCACGTCCTATCATTGTTTATCAACATGATTAGTTTGTATTCACGTTGCATTACGTAAGTTATCACACATCATACGAGCAACAAACAAGTACCATACATATCCCTACCGCTTATCAAAACAAGGGCACGAATCACCAAACTTCTCATGTCACCATTTCGTATTACGATATCATACAATCACACAGTTAAGTTTACAAGATATATTACATATCACTTAATAGCATTCGAGTTACAAGTTGCTTGGTTCACAAACACACCCGACTAACAGTTTAATCCATTTAACACGTCACACCACTTAAAATATGACCCACTGGGCCTTGCCAATATAACACACAATGGCCCGAGTGAACTTGACCACCAAATGTTTAGCATTTATAACCCAAACCGTGTTATGTATATACATTATATACTAGATATTTGGGCCCCCGTACAACCCCTTGAATACCCGGCCCACGGTTATTAGTTAACCAAAGGTTTCAGCCTAATGCGTTGTATATTTGCATGGATCTTTAAACAAAACTGATGGACCGAATATGTATCAGATTTGGGTCAGGTTTGAGTGGACCACATCAGGTTAGTGGGTTATTAATACATGACATCAATCTAAGAAAATATTTAAGGGGAACATCATCATCACAATAAATTAACCACATACTGACAACACTAATAAAGTCACATGGCTCTGACATTGCATGATCTTGATTTAAAATTTTATTAGTGAAAAAGCATAATAATGGATCATTATCTTCACATGAACTGCCCCTTTTGAGCCGACATATGCACATAAAGTGACGGCCGAATTAATGGAGGTGACTTTGGGTTTTGTTAATATATTAAATCATCATCACACCACTTATGAGAATATGATAACCATGTATACGGCACCCTATTGGGCCGTTAAGATCAGCGAATGGCCACACTGGGCCGCCCAATCCCACCAATCTCGTTTATACACACAAGGCATCATCTCAATATTAATATTTATGTAAACCGTTACTTCTCATTCTATTGGACCCTTATATCAACTAGCACATGAAGTCAAAGTACGTACACACAAATCATGGCACATGTATACTGACAAAAGCATATTAATTGATTATAGTTCACATGAATCTGACACACCCAAATTCAAGATTCACAATTTTCATCATGCCATATTCCTTCAATATTAGTGGACCAAACAAAAGGTACTGATTTAGACATCAATTTCCTAGAAATAGGATTCCTAAACATACTTTATTAATTAAAATCATCATATTAACATAATCAGTCGCAACACACATACAAATCAATTTAATGGCAAGCAATACTAACCAGTGGCCTTGATGGAGAAAGATGATATATCGAGAGGGAGGGGGTATAACCAGTGCCGTACGTAGGTTAGAGAGGTAGGGTAGGGTTTGATGTTTTGAGGTTTAATTTAATTGTCAACATATATAATTAACACAATGTTTGGGGCGGTTCCTACTTGGTTAGTCGAAGTGGGCTGGAGCCCATTACATGATATTATAGCTTATGTTTAGGAATAGGCTGCAAGTAACCCAATACCCGCCCCCATTCCAATCATAAAAGATTCGGGCTTGAATTTGCTTCCCAGTCCGAAAGGCTAATAGTACACCCAAATGGTTCAAGTATAAATGGTTTCATGATCATATCCTACATGTGGGCCGGTCAAACTAGTTATTGTGGTTGCATATGTTGAACCGACTCAATCAAGTCTACAAGGAACATGTGTTGCTAAATTATATAACTCAATTAAATTATATAACTTAAATATATATGCGGCCCTACAATCCCACTAAATTATATAACTTAATTAACAAGCGTCTACGTTTAACGGAGTTAAGTTCACAGGACTAAAACGTAGCTAACCTTGAAAGTTCGGGTTGTCACATCATCCCCAACTTGAAAGAAATTTCGTCCCGAAATTTGACAAGTAAGCACAGAAGAGTGAAGCGATGAAAACTCTAATTAAACTATATGCAATACTACGCAAATAATAATCACAAATAGAAATCAAGCATTACACGCAATCACTAAGCATCCTGGTACTGCACAAGCACTACGTAAACCAAATTGTAGAAACAGGATTGTTAGGTCAGTTGGGTGCCACATCATCCCCAACTTGAAAGAATTTTCGTCCCGAAAATTGATCTAAAACAATGGCTTGAAGTGAGTTCCGACGAACTCGATCTATAGATACTTTACAACGCCTGGGGGGGGGCTAATCTTGTGATCGGTGGAAATCATGGTATGGTTGTTAGCGTTTTGTTATATCAATTGTCAATCAAAGAAACAGGGAATTAATGAGGTTCGTACAAAGAATCGAGCGAAACAGGGGTCCATTAAACATCCGAAGGGTTTGGCCAGCAAATTTGTTGTCTAGAAATAATTTCCAGTAGTGGTGCATGGCGGCATGGCACAACAGGGAGGTTCGTTACATTGCGGTCGCGCGAGTGTATCATTTGTCCAAAACAGAGTTTGGTGGGTAAAGATTAGTGTTGCAAAACGACAAACGCGTGTAACTGTGACTGCTTCACTTCTAGCGGCGATGACAAGTGAAAGTGATAAAGTTCGTCTACGGGGATGCGTGGGTATAGTTCTCCTAATCCCGTGTTCGTTCGGAAGTTCCATCTAGCGATGCCATCACATGGTTAGCTCTATTGAAACAAGGGTGCACTGGAGGCCCTTGTGATCGGTCCAATTGGTGCATTCGGTACCGTCCAAGTAATGCCTCCCACTTAAATCCAATGACCACGGTTTCCACCGGAGATTGTAGGTTGTGCAGTTCCTCTCCGTAACACCATCATGGTATACCGCTGGATCATCAGTACCCTCGGATAGAAGCGATGCTCCGCGTGTTGTAAACCAGGTAAACCACCTAACGATGTGGAGGTAAACCAGGTAACTCTTTGGAAGACATGTCAAAAATTTCACGAATAACATGAAGATACTCAATCTTCCTTTCTTAAAGGGGCGAACCGGTGACAAGAGCTAGTATAACAGAGTAGCCCTTCTGTAGACACTTCTGAGCTTTCATGACTAAGACGATGCCAACAATGGCACCATTACGATGATCTTGAACTGATAAGGATTCCCCACTAGGGAGAGGGATACGCATGATTTTCTCTTTACAGAGAATCTTCGCTCAACGACTACGTCAAAACTTACAAGAATATAGGGAAGTAGGTCAATGTCGAACGCTTGACCCACGAGATCAAGTTTACAACCAAAAAGAACATGAGAAGCTTCTATCGATTTACTATCAGTTAATTCTACTACATGCTTATTTACAACAAAGGTGGGAGTCAGTCCTAACTGACGACTGAACCCTGAGGCACATAACTCCAATCGAAATGAGGTAAAAGTCGAGTATCACATTGAAATCTACAAACTACCAAGTTTACACACAATAGGGCAGAACCCTTCCCACGCTCGTTAAGCCTCACTGGGACTTGCATGCACCTCGCGTTATTATTATGTGTGCACCCATAATAATAAGGTAATTTGCATGCTTATCTCAGTGCCTCTTAACTTGCGCTAAAAGGTTTCCCACATTCAAATAGCAACAAAAGGTTTTACAGGATCAAAAATCACAATAGTCAAAGGGTCGTGTCACACTAACAGTTCAAATGACAGGGGTTGGTAATATAAGGGCTCATGTTGTTGTGCCAAGTGTGCATTCACATGTAATGTTATACATAAGTGTACACTAGATATACTATGTAATCGTAAATGAGAAACGAACCTTGCAGTCTGGAGCTGAGTGTCATGGTCGATGTCGGTACTGTTCGGTTATAGTCTGGTTTTATGAAAACGTTTTAAAACCAAGTTCACTATAACCAATGGCTCTGATACCAAACTGTCACACCCTCAAAATACCACCTAGGGAGTGTCCCTGATAGGCGTGTGTCGTACCAATAACGAGCCACCAATTACATTGAACCCATACAAGTTATAATTAAAATCCACATTATTAATAAAAAAACATCTTCAATAAGTTTAAACGAAAACCAATAAGTTCAGCGGAAGCAAATAGTAAACGAAGTTAAACTGTTTCAAAACCAAAGTATAATATCAAGAAATCAGTCACATAAATCCTTCCTGTCGACCCATGACCACTCCAGCTACTCCAAACAGCAAGTTCCCCAATTCCAAGATACCTAACGACCTGCGAGCATGCAACAAGTGTATCAGACAACGCTGGTGAGTTCATAGTTTTACAAAAACGTTGGTTACCAAGTGTTTAGTTAATCCATTGAATTTAATTCCGAAAGTAATATTGAAAACGATGTTGATAATACCCCAATACAAGACGGCTTCTGATTATTTTGCCCTTTCTCCAATGCTCCTATCAAAGCATTGGTCATGACTAGGTCATTAGTTCAACACCCGTCCTCCCAGGTACGGGGTGAGGTTGCCAAACCTAAGTAGCGCTACTAACTAATACCATGTTACCTTCCCGGTAACCAAACAACACGGAGGGACTTTAAAGGTGATAGGAAGAGTATATTATCCAACATTCCCGTTTTTACCCAAAAGACTATCCCTCCCAGGAATACCCACTGACTGTCCCAACCACCGGGACGCATGCTCAAGAGATGAACTCACCTTAGGTTTGCTCGGTAGGGTTAATTACTGCCTAATAGTCGGTCAACCACGTCCTATCATTGTTTATCAACATGATTAGTTTGTATTCACGTTGCATTACGTAAGTTATCACACATCATACGAGCAACAAACAAGTACCATACATATCCCTACCGCTTATCAAAACAAGGGCACGAATCACCAAACTTCTCATGTCACCATTTCGTATTACGATATCATACAATCACACAGTTAAGTTTACAAGATATATTACATATCACTTAATATCATTCGAGTTACAAGTTGCTTGGTTCACAAACACACCCGACTAACAGTTTAATCCATTTAACACGTCACACCACTTAAAATATGACCCACTGGGCCTTGCCAATATAACACACAATGGCCCGAGTGAACTTGACCACCAAATGTTTAGCATTTATAACCCAAACCGTGTTATGTATATACATTATATACTAGATATTTGGGCCCCCGTACAACCCCTTGAATACCCGGCCCACGGTTATTAGTTAACCAAAGGTTTCAGCCTAATGCGTTGTATATTTGCATGGATCTGTAAACAAAACTGATGGACCGAATATGTATCAGATTTGGGTCAGGTTTGAGTGGACCACATCAGGTTAGTGGATTATTAATACATGACATCAATCTAAGAAAATATTTAAGGGGAACATCATCATCACAATAAATTAACCACATACTGACAACACTAATAAAGTCACATGGCTCTGAAGATCCTTTTATTACATTTGTTGTGTTAACAAACACCAAATACCAAAACTCTAAAAACTAAAACTCCAAATACCAAAATGCACTGAGAAATACCAATCGTCGCCGGATCCCTAATAGCCGCCGGTTGGCTCGACGATGATGAACGACGTGGAATAGAGTGCGAGGTAGCTCGGTTCTCCTTGTGGGTGTCATCCTTGAGTTTACCTTTCTCACTATTCTGGGTGGTTTCTGAATCCATTCGCCGCACGGGTCTGTTGGGTTCCCGCCGGTACTTCTCATGGAGGTTGTTGATGAAGGTGAGCCTTGGAGGGGGTATAAGGATAAAGGGTCTGGAAAAGGGAAAGGTTTCAATCACAGGATCGTCAAGTTCTTTGTCTCTAACATTCCTAAGGGCTGTAGGCCTTGGGATCTTGCCAACGCATTCAGAGCCTTTGGTGATATATCGGGAGCGTTCATTGCTAAGAAGAAGGACAAAATGGGAAGGACGTTCGGTTTCGTCAGTTTCAAGGGGGTTCTGGATGCGGTCGAGTTGGAAGGAAGGATGAATAATATGAAGTTGGGAGGGAACAAGCTTGTTGTTAACGTCGCCAAATTTGCTAAGGAGAATGTCGGTTCATTCAATGACGGGGTCTGCTTTGGCAAAGAGAGTTCGTTTCATCTTAATGGTTGGAAGACAGACGGCCCAGCTCGGAAGCCGGAAGGCCCTGCCCGGAAGCAGGCTTCGGTGTTTAATGCCTCGTCTAGTGGTAAGTCGTTCGTTGATATCCTTCTTAACAAGTCCAGCCCATGTCAGGAAGATGATGTAGTGGAGGTTGATTCATCGGTTTTCACCCTCTCGGAGAAGTTTGGGAGATCGTTAGTGGGTCGAACGGTGGATTTCTCTATTCTAAGGTCTATCAACGTGTTACTTCAGGAAGCAGGTTTTAAGGACATTGTGATTCAGTACTTCGGCGGTCTAACGGTTCTTCTTTCGTTTTCTGAGGATATGGCTGCCAAGTGTTTTGCAGAGGACAGTGGTACCTGGGCTCGTTGGTTCTCGTCTATCGATCCTTGGGTGGGTCAGTCCATGCCGTTTGAGCGCTTAGCTTGGATTAATATTTTTGGTGTCCCCCCACACCTTTTATCACCGGGCGTTTTTGATCTGATAGGGGGTAGGTATGGGAGAGTTGTGCATGGGTCTAAGTTTCACGAGGATGATGGGGACCTAACCTTCGACTGTCTTGGTGTGTTGACGGACAATGGGAACCTGATCTCGGGGGCGTTGAAACTGAGATGGCAGGACAAATTGTTCAGGGTCTGGGTTACTGAGGAACCTAGTGCGTGGGTTCCGGATTGCTTGGGCAACATCGATGATGTGGACGACATGTCGTCGGAATTTGAAGTTGGTAGCCGGGAGGATGTTCTGTCGCCGTTTGAAAAATCCTCGTGTAAGGAAGACGAAGAGGTGGAGGAGAATAACGTTACGCCAGATGCTTCTCATGCGGACCAAGGATTGACGGCGCAAGGGTCGGTGGGGGTAGTTCCAATGCATGGGGTAAATTGCAACATTAAAGATACTCCTGTTGGTATGGCTTTTGAAGTCCAAGGGAATATTCCACCTCTTTCTACTCCTTCCAGGCCTTCTTTTAACGATCATTGGGCTAATATTGTGGGCCATCCATCTTCTAGGCCCAGAAAAAGAATGAGGAGTGGGGCTTCTGTCTATTTTGAGGATATTGTGGACAGTTCGGTTGGGCCCAATGGGGTTGCTAGTAGCCCATCTAAAGATAAAGGGGATTTTAACTTAAATGTCCAACCCGAGGCTTCGTTTGATAATCAGCCTGTTTGGAGAAGGAACTTAGTGGGATGCGATGCCAATCCTGTGGATTCTTCAGTCGGTGTTGATTCGCAAAATATTGATGATATGGAAATTAATAACACAGTGGAATTCGGGCGTTTGGTGGGTGTAGAGCTGGAAGGTCACGAGGGTAGGGTGGAGCAAGCTATTAGGGAAGAGAAAGGTATTAATGGGGTTCGCCGATGAATTTCCTATCGATTAACATCAGGGGTTTTGGTGTGGATAGAAAAGCTAGTTGGATCAAGGATATTCGAGTCAAAGAAAGGGTTTCGTTTGTGGCTTTTCAGGAAACAAATAAGGCGGATATTCCGGACGTTGATATCGATCGATACTGGGGTCGTTCTGGTTGGGCGAAGGAAGCTGTGAACCCTACCGGCAGGTCCGGCGGCCTTCTCTGTGTCTGGGATCCAGGTTTGTTTTGTCTCTCCTCGGTGGTTAAAGATCCGAATTTTCTTTTGCTGGTTGGGAGGGTTAAAGGGTGTTCGATGGAGGTGTGTATTCTTAATATATATGCTCCCCAAAAATCTGCTGACAAACGGGCTCTGTGGCAACGGTTATTGGTGGAGAAAGCGGGCAGGAATGGGTTGTGGGTCCTGCTAGGGGATTTTAATGTCGTTCGTAGAGCGGAGGAGCGTAAAAACTCTAGGTTTAAAGCCCGGTGTGCAAGGGATTTTAACCAGTTTATTCATGATGCGGACTTGTGCGACTTTGATTTAAAAGGAAGCAGGTTTACTTTTATGGTGGAAAGTGAGAATGGGAGGAAGTTTAGTAAGATTGACCGAATTTTAGTCTGTAAAAATTTTCAAAACTTATGGCCTGAGGCGTTTGTTAGAGCCCTTCCGCGTGCCCATTCTGATCACAACCCTCTTCTTTTGGTGATCAAGGACTTGAATTTTGGGGCGAAACCCTTCCGTTTCTTTAGCTCTTGGCTCGAGAGGCCGGATTTTGCATTCGTGGTCGAATCGGCTATCGCGAATTTTTCTGCGGAGGGTCCCCCGGACCTGATTTTATCTCTCAAGCTTCGGTTTCTTCGGTCAAAAATTAAGGAGTGGAGAGATGGCCTTCGGCGGAAGGAAGGGGAGGAGGAGGAAGAGGCTAAAATGGAGTTAGAAAAGCTCGACGAGGAGATGGAACTTAGAGAACTTACGGAGGAAGAAGAATGGGTTCGCCTTGAATGTAAGAAAAAATTGCTTGAGGTTGAAAGTTTTAAGGCCAAGGATATGAAACAGAGGTCTAGAGCTAGGTGGGCCACGGATGGTGATGATAATACAAAGTTTTTTCATGGGCTTGTCAATAAACGAAAGGCGTCCAATGCTATTCCTGGCCTGCTCGATAACGATGTTTGGGTCTCTAAGCCTAGGTTGGTCAAAAAGCTGGTTTATAATTTTTTCAGGAAGAAATTTAAGGAAGACCAGCCGGTTCGGCCGGAGCTAGTGTGTTCTTTTGATAACCTTCTATCTGACGAGGACGCCTCTTTTCTGATTTCGGAATTCTCGAAAGAAGAAATCAAGAAGGCGTGTTTCGATTGTGGTAGCGAGCGGGCTCCGGGGCCGGACGGTTTCAATATGAAGTTTTTCAAAAGGTTCTGGGACTTATTTGAAGAGGATTTCGGCAACATCTTCAAGCATTTTTTCGAGACAGGTTCTTTTTCTCGAGGTGTCTCGTCCTCATTCATTGCGCTCATTCCAAAAATTAAAGACCCGGGTGAATTAGGTGATTTCCGTCCCATCAATCTAGTGGGTATCATCAATAAAGTGGTTTCGAAAGTGTTGGCGAATAGGCTGAAAATGGTTATCGGATCGGTGATTTCAGAAACCCAGTCAGCTTTTCTTAAGGAAAGGCTCATTATGGACGGTCCTCTCATTCTCAATGAAGTTTTAGCTTGGGCTAGGAAGAATGGTATCGAGTTGTTCCTTTTTAAAATCGACTTTGCTAAAGCTTATGATAACGTCAACTGGCATTTTCTCTCATCTATTATGCAACAACTTGGGTTCCCCCCTAAATGGTGTCTTTGGATTCATGGCATCCTTTCTTCGGCTCGGTCCTCGGTTCTAGTTAATGGCTCGCCGACCTTCGAGTTTTCGTGTGGTAAAGGCATGCGTCAAGGTGATCCGATCTCGCCTTTTCTGTTTTTATTAGTTATGGAAGCCTTCTCTAGCATGGTTAAGAAAGCTTGCGGGGTTGGGGCGTTAAGGGGAGTGTCGCTTCCGAAGGAGGGGCCGGTCTTATCGCATCTCCTCTATGCTGACGATTGTGTGTTGATCGGAGAATGGGCCAGGAATAATATTAAAAAGGTGACTTTGTTGTTAAGGTGTTTTTATATTTGCTCGGGTTTAAAGATCAATATGAAAAAATCTAGCCTCTTTGGTGTGGGGGTGGCTCCCTCCGATATCGAAGAGATGGCGGATCTTCTTAATTGCTCGGTTGGGTCTATGCCGTTTTTACACTTGGGGATTTTGGTGGGTGCAAAAATGAGTAGAGTTGCGAATTGGAATTTTATTTTCGACATATTTGAATCGCGCCTTGCTTTATGGAAGGCTTCTCTGTTATCTATTGGCGGCCGTGTCACCCTCATCAAATCGGTTCTCGAGTGTCTGCCTAATTACTATTTCTCTCTCTTCAAAGCTCCGATTTCGGTTGTTAATAAATTACAGGGCATCATAAAGAGATTTCTTTGGGGTGGGGGGAGCTCGGTTAGCAAGCTTCACTGGGTTGCCTGGGCTCGGACCTCGGCTCCGATCGATATGGGTGGAATTGGTCTCTCAAACCTTAAGGAAATCAATATTGCTTTGCTTAGTAAATGGATTTGGCGTTACCGCAATGAAAGCAATGCCCTGTGGAGAAAGGTGGTGGATTCGATCCATTTCTCAAATAGAAGCTGGTCCTCGATCCCGTTAAACAATAAAATTGGAGGAGTGTGGAAAGGTATTGTCCAAAATGTCATAAAAACCAAAGTGGAAGGTGTCTCGTTGCTTCAAAATTTTAAAGGCCTGGCTGGAAACGGACGTCGGATTAGGTTCTGGCTCGAACCTTGGGTCTGCAACGTGCCTCTTAAGGATCGGTTTCCGCTGTTATTTCGGTTGGAATCCAAAAAAAACTGCTGGGTTTTCTCCCGTTATAACAGTGATTTGCAAGCCTTTTCGAGTAGTTGGGGGTGGTCTAGAAGTCCGGAATCGGCTGAAGAGTGGTTCGAATGGAACGAGTTTATCAATTTAATGGATTCGATAAAACTTTCTGACTCGGAGGATAAATGGGAATGGGTCGGCGGCTCGGATAAAGGATTTTCTGTGGGAGCGGTTAAATGTTTTCTTCGTAGCGGCATCGATTTCAGTAATAACTATGTTTTCAAGTGGTCGAAGTGGGTTCCTAAGAAAGTTAACATTCTGGCCTGGCGCGCGCAAATGGGTCGGATAGCTACCTTAGACGCCCTTACCAAACGGAACTGTTTTAATGGCGACAATACTTGTGTCATGTGCGGAGATGGTAACGAGACTGCAGAACATCTGTTCTGTTCTTGTGCGGTAGCTTCGGAGGTTTGGTTTCTTATAAGTCGTTGGCTCAAGATTAGTCCGATCTTTGCCTTTTCTCTTACCGAGATGCTTGATATTCATGAATTTTCTGGCTTGGGATCTAAGGCGAAGGACATTTTTAAAGGTATTATCATGGTTGGTTGGTGGTGTATTTGGAGAGCGAGGAACGAAACTAGATTTTCCAATAGGCATTTTTCGGCCATAAGCATTGCTGAAGATATTAAGTCCCTAGGTTTCTTATGGTATAGTAACAGATCTAAAAGTAAAGATGTATCTTGGGCGAATTGGGTTTCTTTCTCTCTGATGTAATTGGGTGTTGTTGTTGTTGTTTGGCGGCCCTTGCTTTCGAGGGTTGGCCGTTGTGAATAAATGTTAATTTTCAAAAAAAAAAAAACATGGCTCTGACATTGCATGATCTTGATTTAAAATTTTATTAGTGAAAAAGCATAATAATGGATCATTATCTTCACATGAACTGCCCCTTTTGAGCCGACATATGCACATAAAGTGACGGCCGAATTAATGGAGGTGACTTTGGGTTTTGTTAATATATTAAATCATCATCACACCACTTATGAGAATATGATAACCATGTATACGACACCCTATTGGGCCGTTAAGATCAGCGAATGGCCACACTGGGCCGCCCAATCCCACCAATCTCGTTTATACACACAAGGCATCATCTCAATATTAATATTTATGTAAACCGTTACTTCTCATTCTATTGGACCCTTATATCAACTAGCACATGAAGTCAAAGTACGTACACACAAATCATAGCACATGTATACTGACAAAAGCATATTAATTGATTATAGTTCACATGAATCTGACACACCCAAATTCAAGATTCACAATTTTCATCATGCCATATTCCTTCAATATTAGTGGACCAAACAAAAGGTACTGATTTAGACATCAATTTCCTAGAAATAGGATTCCTAAACATACTTTATTAATTAAAATCATCATATTAACATAATCAGTCGCAACACACATACAAATCAATTTAATGGCAAGCAATACTAACCAGTGGCCTTGATGGAGAAAGATGATATATCGAGAGGGAGGGGGTATAACCAGTGCCGTACGTAGGTTAGAGAGGTAGGGTAGGGTTTGATGTTTTGAGGTTTAATTTAATTGTCAACATATATAATTAACACAATGTTTGGGGCGGTTCCTACTTGGTTAGTCGAAGTGGGCTGGAGCCCATTACATGATATTATAGCTTATGTTTAGGAATAGGCTGCAAGTAACCCAATACCCGCCCCCATTCCAATCATAAAAGATTCGGGCTTGAATTTGCTTCCCAGTCCGAAAGGCTAATAGTACACCCAAATGGTTCAAGTATAAATGGTTTCATGATCATATCTTACATGTGGGCCGGTCAAACTAGTTATTGTGGTTGCATATGTTGAACCGACTCAATCAAGTCTACAAGGAACATGTGTTGCTAAATTATATAACTCAATTAAATTATATAACTTAAATATATATGCGGCCCTACAATCCCACTAAATTATATAACTTAATTAACAAGCGTCTACGTTTAACGGAGTTAAGTTCACAGGACTAAAACGTAGCTAACCTTGAAAGTCGGGTTGTCACATCATCCCCAACTTGAAAGAAATTTCGTCCCGAAATTTGACAAGTAAGCACAGAAGAGTGAAGCGATGAAAACTCTAATTAAACTATATGCAATACTACGCAAATAATAATCACAAATAGAAATCAAGCATTACACGCAATCACTAAGCATCCTGGTACTGCACAAGCACTACGTAAACCAAATTGTAGAAACAGGATTGTTAGGTCAGTTGGGTGCCACATTTTTTGACCATGAAATTGTGAAATGAGGTAAACATTTTTTATTCAGCTTATATAGATAAGAGCGAAGAGTATGAAGAAGACATATATATGATTCACTTTTCCGATTTACATTTTTTTTAATTAATGTATAATCTAAATCAAAATATTTAGGTTTATAACAAAGAGTCATAAACAGATATGGTAAAATATACTAATATGTTTATTTATATTTACTAACTATGTTGTTAGCAACAGTTATTAACCAATGTTTTCTATATGTAATATGGATTAATATTGTAAAATTTATTTCTTTATGTTTTATTTGGATCAATCTTTTTTAACATTGTTTTTCTATTCTAATCATACACAGTATAAATTTAATATAACTTGATATTAGGATAACGGACAATTCAATAATGGGAACACAAACTAATTGTTCAAACCATAGGTAAGATAATATAAATTGTAATAAATTAAAGTTTAAAACTATAAATTTTGTGATAAATTTGTATAGAGATAAGTAATTAATATTTATATCATATAAAAACCACATAAAACAAAACCATAATGTCAAAAGAACTACTAAGTATGGTTCACAGGAGAAACAACCCTTTCTACACTCAAAACTTGTTCAGTTTCATCAAAACAAAAATAAACCGTGTCACCCACCTTAATGCCAGCAATGTTCATGAATCTCGACCAACTACTTAAAGCATAACAATAACCTTCGAGTCTCGCTTGACGTATAGTACCATTAGGAAATTCCTTCTGAGGATTAAGATGCAAAAGTCTGATTGTGATACTTTTAACACCCAAATCAAGTTTAGCCTTTCTCGAAACATCATCAGGATGCCGTTGTATTTTATTTAAAAATTTAAATTACTAAGAACATCAATCTTATAATATTTATGTATTATGTCAAAAAAAAATTATATTTAATATTTAGTAGTAACTAAAAAGATATTACAACTTACAAAATAGTCAGCTGCCATTCGAACAAAACGAATAATATGTCCAGTGGCTTGTTTAGCAACAGCAGTGGGAGGCAGATCTTGAAGAGAATCAATAGGTGCAATATCAACCTGAAACTTACATATAAAATTTATTAGATTTATTCATTCAAATAATCTAGTATTAAATTTAAATTTTAAATATAAAGAATAAACAAAAAAAATACTTACATCATCGACATGTACATGATCAAAGTTCATTTCAATACCATTTTTATCAAATACTCTTAAATGGAAAGAATGACCAAACCATTTTGTAAATAAAAAATAAGAACCGGCCTCCAATTGATATTGAGTAACAATTACATCAATTCCCGCTGTAAAACAGACTTTACCATTAAAACTTTGAACCTTAACATGAAACTCTTTATTGCCTAAATACATAGTTGAAATTATATCAGCAACCGTATAATCATGAGACTTTGAAAGGACAGAATCAGGTATCACCTGTATAAATGAAAACAAAAATTTTAAAAAAACATAAGACTTGTAAACAATTATGAAAAACTGTAAATATAATAATAAAATAAGAAAAATATAGATATATTAAAAAATAATCTTACAGTCAATTGAGAAGCTGTAGATACAATGGATGACCAGAAACAAATAGAACTCACACCATTTACACAATATGTTAACTTGAATGTTGTAGAATCCAAAGGAGTGAAGATTACAAAAGTGCCAGATTTAATTCCTAAATGTGTAATGACGTCAGACCAACCATGGAAAAGGAAAAAGATTCCTTTTGCTTCACTTATGTAAACAGTAAATTTACGGCCGTCGTCTGTTTCTATATGAACATTAGTAGGAGCCATATAGACACCCCATAATTTAGTCGTCGCGTGAGAGGGAAGAGCCTTATAAATAAAACAATTGAAAATAAATTTTAATTAAAAAATATAATAAATAAAGGAATATAAAGAAAAGGAAAAATATATATAATATATATAAATATGATATATGTTAGAAATTATGAATTACCATAATAAATTCATCGGCTCTACTCAAATGCCTACAGAAAGATGGCTCCCTGCTACTGATTAGAATTAGAAAAATTATATTACATTCAGATAAACATAAACATAAACATATCTAACACAACAATATAGACATACATATTATATAGATTCTAAACACAAACAGAAATTTTACAATAAACGTAAACAATTTTAAAAAACAACAACCATGTAAAAAATACTATAAAATGCATTTATACAGATGATATGTAGAATAAGCTAAATAAAAAATTTACATGAATAATTACTAATACACATGTTAGACATATAAAATACTTATCAAATCATAACAATCAAAAAAATATACATAGTTTCCAATCTAACAAATTTGTATACATATCTACATATCTAACACAATAATTAAAAAGTGTAGTACAAAACATATTGTATTGTAGAAGATATAAATATTACCTTGATGAAGTTCCTGACATATTCAAAACCTACACACAACAGTTACAAAAAAAAATCATATGATTACATATTCAAAAATTTTAAATTTAAAAATAATATAATCAAAAACAACTTAATAAAATCAAAAAAATTCTGAATCAGTAACCTGTTTGTTCGAAGAATAGCTATAACACCTGATGAAGAATCGAAAAATAGAAAGGAAATAACAAAACAGTATGATTAGTGAATAGATAAAAAAATATTACAGATTAAAAGATTACGTATTACAGGAAGAACATACATACCTTGTATGTTTGAAGAATCGATATAACACCTTATATGAACATTCAAAGTACAAAAAGGAAACAAAAAACCCTAAAATCAGAAATAAGAACAAATAAAATTACAGATATAAAAATTAGATCTGATGAGAAGCTGTACATACCGTCGATGTTTCAAGAATCGTTGTTAGAACTGATGAATAATCGAAAGTCGAACGATAGATAGAAACGTAAGAAAACCCTAAATAAAAAGGAGTATAAGAGAAGAAAGACGAATGGTCATGTTGGTCGGTTTATTGTGTTAAATATGGAACGAATATTAAGGACCCGAATGGGTTGGTGGATCCCGTGTCGGGTCATCTCAAGGAATATGAGGGGATGTCAATTTTGGCGGGAAAATGAGCTATGGAGGCCCTAGTAGGTGGACATGTGTCCCCTAATTAAGGCTTTTATTAGGTTGTATAGATTAAATATGTTATGAATTTTTAACCGATTCATATAATTAGATAGAACTAGTATTTTTATTATTCGCGCGTTGCAGCGGCGTCGAAACTTAAACTAGCTCGAATATATACCGTCAAATATTTGACCCTACTCGTTTTCGAACATATTTACCTTAAAACGTAGACCAACTGAAAACCCACGTAAAAATAAGCACGGAAACGTATTATATTTGACCTGACTCATTACCATGAAAAATTTACATCGAAACATAAAGATAAGCACGTAAGAAAATATTATTTTTTTAAGTTAAAGAATAGTACCACGCGTTGCGGCAAGGTCGGGACTGTGGTCGTACGTCTCCGGTTTGCCGCTTATCTTCTTTTTAAGATTGACCAGGCAGCTGGGTTGGTTTGGCTATTTTTTTCTATTGAAAAGGAGTCAGCTATCTACGCGAGTCATCTTCTTCTAGGCTCCACTGGACACTACAGAAGCATATCATTCAAGCTAATCATAAGGAAAAAGCCTTGTGGATGGTTCTCCACAAGACCAGGTCCTCGCCCGACGCTACGAGAATGATGCTAAACCTTCTTACCGGACCACTGTAAAAACAAAATCTTTTAAACACGAAAGAGATTCACATTATTCATAAGAGAAACTCGGGATGACAAGATATCGAATTCCATGGATGGAGCGAGGGTGAACCATAAGCAATTCAACCGCAATGCACGTCAATCGGTGCATACGAACCATTCATTTGATTTATGTGAAACAACATATTATTATTGAGGTATTCAACTTAACCGGCATGCTATATATGCTTGTTGACACAAAAATGAAAAATGCCTTCATGTAGTTGGATATCTACCTAAATTCAGAAAAGAAACAAACTAATAGACTACGAATACAAGTTAGAAAGGAGACTAAAAAAGGATTGATTTGAGAAGATAACTTCAAGATGGACTGAATGAATTGGGTACCATTGAAGATAGTTTTTCTTAGATGGAGAGCTGCTCAAAATTGGATACCGATCAAACAAGCCTTGACAAAGGGGTTATAATTTGTAAATGTGTACTTGGTTTGTGTAATCTGTGGAACTCAAACCAGTTATCATCATAACACCTTTTGGTTACATGTGGAGTGGCCAGAAAAGTATGGGGACATGTAAATTCTCGGTGCAAAGTTTCCCTATTGCAAACATTGGCGGACCTAAGTTTGGGGGCAAAGTAAAAAAAGTTTAGTGTACCATTTACGTAGAAATCCTGACCGTCCCTCTTAAAAGTTTGGTTAAGTACCTCCAATTATCCTTTAGAAAAAATCTTGGGATCATCGCTGATCGCAAAACTGCTCAATAATAGAAATACTTGATGTGGTGTGTTATTATAATAAGAATGATTATAATAATATAATTATTAGGGCATGTGTAGTCATAAAGCCCTTTTAGGGGCGTTATGCGACATGTGGCATGCCACGTCACCCCGGAGCTTTATGGGGCGTTATGCAATTTGAGGCCGTAGTCATAAAGCCCCTGTGTAATCATTAAAGGAAAGGTTGAAAAATAAATTGAATTTTTTTTTAATTAAAACTGACCGTTTGTAACGGTCATATATTCAAAATCGTCCAACATCACGCCGCGAAGATTATCGCGCTTCAAAAAATTTTTCGAGCATAGCGCCCTTGGGGGCGGTGTTTCCGGCGCTATAATGGCGCGATCTCCATTTTGGGCGGTATATCAAGCCCCACTACGTTCAACCTTAGTAGAACGTGTCGTGGTCGGTGTGTCATTCAATTTCATGTTGCTACTTCCAACGCCATTGGACACTTCAACGCAATTAACAATGTATCTCTTTCATTCTTTATTTGTTTTTTTTTTTTTAGATTTGGGCCCAAGATTTCTTTCTAATCTCTATCAAGATGTTTAAATGTATCAGCTACGAATGGACTACCACCACATTCGTGATTTATTTAAATAAACCCTTAGCTGTCTGTGTATACTTGTAAAATAAAAAAATTACATAAAAGCTACTAACCTAAATCTTGTTTAAAGTCCATGTACTTAAGATTTATTTTAAATAATACCTTGTTAACATTTAAATTGATCAAACAGACTGTTAGTTTATCATATTTTGATCGATGTAAAAGCAAACAAGTTGTTATTCTAACAAAAAGCCTACATATACTTGCGTTTTAAAGAAGTTAGATGACATTAATATACAAAAATAATATGTTAACCTTTTCATGTTTTTTTATATGTTGAGTGATTCCAATATACCAAACTAGGTTATAACCCCGTGTATTACACAGGTTGAATAAATAATTTTTATATACTAAATAATAAAACAATATATCTTTAAAAACCTCCTTTATTACACGGGTTGAATAAATGTAATTTTATATATTAAAGATGTCTGTAAAAAAATGTAATAATTTGGGTAAAAGGAAACTAAAAAATGTAGCTATTGCATGACACGTTTGGTAATATAAACAATGAAGATAATATGACATAAATAATAAAATAAATAATATTATAAATGATAAGTATCCATTAAATTTAAACTAAATAATAATTATCTATAATACGTAGAAGAGATTAAACTAAATAATATTTAGTAGAAGAGTTATCTAAAATTAATTAAAAGAAATTAAGCTAAATAATAATTATCCATAAAAGATTGGTGGAAAAATCAAAATGTATATGGCCTAATATAATGACAAGTGTCCCCAAAATAATTTCTTTTATTATATAGTAAAGACTAGTTCAACGAGTTTTTTTTGGTAAAAAGTAAGAACATGTTAGTTCTTATAAATATATATCAAAACGAGCCTAGAAACATGTTCTAATGGCTCTGATACTAATTGTAAGTCTTCAAAACGGATATGGCAATAATATCAAACAATCATCAAAAATGGACAGAATCCAAACTTGATGATATTCAAACAAAAAAACAAGAAATCACAAGAACAATATTTAAAATATTCACATATAAATAATTAATGTATTAGCACACGTATACATATCGTTGTATGCCGGTTTAGATGATTTGACTTCAAAGAATGGATGTAGAATATAAGAATAGACTAATAGTTGATTCTTGGGCCTGTTCTGTGCACGTCTAAATTTGGTTGAATTGTTATGTCGGGTGGTGTGACATAAAGCTTCTTGGGGTTTTATTACGTTACGTAGATGATACGTAATTGAGGGGTGTCTTTGTTAACTTGTATGTTATGGAATAAAGCCTTTTATAGCCCACATTTACTATATATAGAAAAAGAAAAAAAAAAGAAGAAATTTGATTGGTTGTGACTCTCTCTCCTCTTTCACCCGGGCTAACTCACTCGCGGAGGCATGCCATAGCGCCTCCTTTGGAGGCCGGGAAATGGGAGAGGGGTGCTATAAGGCGCTAAAGTTGCTGAATTGGTCAGGGGCGGTATACCACACCCCTTGGTCTTAGAGTTAAGTGTCTGTAGTTTGTCCACTTTTGCCATTTCAAACCAAATTTTAAAACTGTACCATTTTTCTCTCTGACATTCTCGAAAAGTGTCATTTCAGTCCAAAAAACTAATCTCAGTTAAAAAAAAAAAGAACAATTAGCTCACGGGTAAAATGGTCATTTTTAGATAGTGGTTTAGAGTGGTTCAGAGGTTTTACACACCCTCCACTGTGCACCAACCTTCAAACCACTTCGTAAAATGACCATTTTAACCCTGAGCTAACTGAGTTTTTTTTTTTTAATGAGGTTAGTTTTTCTGGACTGAAATGATACGTTTCTAGAATGTGAGTGAGAAAACTAGTACAATTTTAAAAGTTGGTTTGAAATGACAAAAATGAACAAACTATAGAGAGGTAAACGACACTTTAACTCTTAATGTTATAATACTTTATCTCCTATGTTTTATAAAATGGCTACACATAATCATATTACATATGCATGTCACCTATTTATTTGCTAATGAGATAGTGAGATGTATTTCTGTTAAAATGGGCAGAATATACTTAAGCCCAATTTATAAGGATTTTAAGTTAAAGCGACACAATTTAGCAAAACGAAATAACAACTCAATGGGATGGTTACGGTACAAACTATATTTATCCTATAAATTGTGGGAAGAGACCCTAGTACTTAAAAAAGTTAAATTAGCACATACTAAGATAATACATACATAAAAGTTACACTTTTAAATTACATTAGCACATGAAAATTAATCAAGATAATTGATTTTAGCACATATGTGAATGATATAAACATTTTTCTTTATTTTAGCACATTGAAAACAAAAGAAATATCCAAATAAAGAATTAATTGGTTGTTAGAATAATTATAGAGAATTCAATATAATTGACATTAGAGAAAATTACAAGTTTTGTCCTTTATGTTTATATCAAATTGCAGACGCTGTCCTTTTGGCCAAAAGTTTACAGGCGGTGTCCTTAACCTTTCAAAATCTTGCACGTTTTGTCCTTCAGACCAAACATGGTTAGAAATCTCAGTTAAAAACTTTCATGTGCAATGCACATGAGGGTAAAATGGTAATTTTCCTCTCGACCATTACACTTCCCTTTCTTCTTCAATGTTTAAACCTTCAACAAAACCAAAATCCCCTTACACGGATTTCATAACATCACACAATTTCAATGGTGAAAGCAAAACAGCTGCATAATTTCAATCTACCCCCAGGTCTGAAGTGGGGGAGACAGAAGTTCTTGAGGTGCAGCAACTTTGATCCATTATCAACAATTCAATATATAAAGCACAATCAACATAGGTCAAATCCATAATCAAAAGCAACTTAACAAAATCAACAAAATAAAAAAAATTAAGAACCAAATATATCATTCCATAATATCAATCACAATAATTAAAAAAAACTGATGAATCAGAGGGTACATTGAGTTGGTACCAACAGGGCATTCAAGAAGCTCATGAACACTGGTTGTGGGATTAATAGTTGAAGGAACAACATTAACATTATGACTTTTCGGATGCGGATTTTGGGGAATGTTTGGGTAATTATGATTGTGATGATTAATATTATGATGGTGATATGGGATTTCATCATCCAATCCATCAGAGGTTTAAACACATTCGATGTTATCAATATCCATGTTGAAATGAGTAAAAAGAACAAGACCCACAAAGCAAATTGATTAGATCTTCATAAAGATCATGTGGGTTTTGCTTATTTTGTTGGAAAAATGAAAACTTTACCCTCCCCACTTAGGTTAAAGACGATGAAATCAATAACCAGGGGGGAGAGAATGAAGAGGAAGAACAGAAGGTGCTTCGCTTTTCTTGATTTCATTTTGGTTTGGTTTAAATCATTGAAGAAGAAGGGAAAATGTAAGGGATGAAAGAGAAATTACCATTTTACCCTTATGTGCATTGCACATGACAATTTTTAACTGAGATTTCTAATCAGGTTTGGCATAAATGACAAAACGTGCAAGATTTTGAGAGGTTAAGGACACCGCCTGTAAACTTTTAGCCAAAAGGACAGCGTCTGCAATTTAATATAAACATAAAGAACAAAACTTGTAATTTACTCTTGATATTATTTAGGTTATTATTTTATCATTTTTCTATAATTAGTTGAATACCACATGATACTTTTTAAATGGTTCTTACAGTTTGTATACGAAAATGTGGTTTGTATTTAATCATGCTCTACAACTCAATATCACAAAAAACATTGGTCTTAAACCCAATACATTAGTGGCGGACTTACAATATAATGAGGGGTATCACGGGCTACGGCTCAACCCGGTTTTCGTAGTGTAATTTTATTTTTCAGTTTTATATAAAAGATACCCTTGAACAAATACGGGGATACCCCTAAAAATAGGATACTTTAATTTATTTAAATTCCAGATTTTTATAAGCACAAACCTTTTACAACACCAAAGTTGTATAATAATTAAGCACAAATTAAGAATAATATAATTGAAAGACGCCCAATTGATAAACATAGCCGAAGCCCCAAAACAAATTTCGTTTTTTTATTATTGTATGATTGCTCCGTAAAAAAATCTTTTTGGGATACCCCTAAATTAATGGGCTAGGTCCGCCACTGCAATACATGGTCTTAAGTTTTTACTTTTTAGAATTCAAGCTGGTCCAACAAACGTTGACCCGGTGTTAAAAAAAGTAGGCTCTCACTATTCTCACTTCTGATCAGTGCATTTTAGTTACACTCTATTTTATACCAACAGGGATATAAATGCATCGATATTAGTGTAAAATATATCACTTTAATCTGTTTTATATTTTACTAGGTTATAACCCGTGAATACTCACGGGTTGTTAATCTATCTTTCTAAACAAATAATTATATACATATATATTAATAAATGATAAATTGTATGATGAATAGGGTGTATGAATAAATGATAAAACGGTATGTGGCTGATTATATGAATGGATATCATAACAAAAACTACATTGTAAGTCGAAACAATTATCAATAAAGTTTGAACAGTGAATAATGTGAAAATTGTGTTATCCATTAAAAGAAACACTAATAGTAAACTAACATATGATAAGATGTAATAACTTAAAATTCAAAACCATTAAACATTGTTAAAAACTATTAACGATAACAAAGTAAATGTATATCCTATGAAAACCAATTATCGAAAACCTAAATGTAAAACAACTAATCGGTACTCCTTTTTGGAGGTACAACGAATTCAACATTCAAGACTTGATGAGTTTCATCAAAAGAAAAGTGAACCGTATCACCCTCGTTAATGCGAGCACGTTTCATGAATCTCGACCATTTGCATAACGCATAACGAAAACCTTCTCCTCTCTTTTCACGTCTGGTACGATTGGTAAACTCCTCTTGCTCAGTCAAATGCAGAAGTCTGGCGGTCATAGGTTTTAAATCAGAATCAAGTTTAGCCATCCTTGAAACATTATCAGGCAGCCGCTGTATTGTTTTTAAAATAAAATTAATAAGAAGAAGAATATAAAAATAACAATGTACTTTTATGTGAATAAAACAATGTAATTTTTAATATAAGTAGTTCAAAGAATAATATTAAAACTTACAAAATCTTTAGAAGACGTACGAACAAACTTATAAACACGACCATCTTCTTGTTCATCAATAGCTGGCTCTTCAACTGCATCAATAGGTGCAACTACATGCTGAAAATCACATATAACATTTATTAGAATAACAATATAGTAATTAAATATATAAAAAAGCAAGCAAATGTATAGTTACCTCATCAACATCTACATCAGCAAAATTAATTTCAACACCATTTTTCCAAGAATTTTTTAATGGAAATAATTTCCAAAACCTCTTGTGAATATTAAATAACAACCAGCCTCCAATTGAAACAGATTAACAATTACATCAATACCAATGGAGAAACCGACTTTACCATCAAGGGTTTCAATCTTGACGTGAAAGATTTTGTTGCCTATATCTATAATGGAAATTATATGATTTGATGTATAATCATAATAGTTGGGTAGAATGGACTCGGGAATGACCTGTAGAAATAATAACAAAAATAATAAAAATGTTAGTTTTGTAATCAGTTCATAAAAAGTAAATATATTAACAAATATAAAATGAAAGTAAAAAATAATCTTACAATAAAGTTACATGTTGTAGATAACAGCGATGTCCAGAAAGAGCTTTGAATCACACCATCAATGAAATGTGTTATTTTGAATGTAGAAAACTCGACAGGATTGAAGAGCACCAAACAACCTTTTTTCAGATGTAAATGTTTTACAACATTTGACCAACCATGGAAAAAGAAATGTTTTCCTTTGGCTTCGCTTAAACATTAAATGTTCGACCATCTTGACTTTGTATCACAACATTTGTAGGTGCTTTATTGTTACTCCACAATTTGGATGCAGCGTCTGAAGGAATGACCTGATAAAGCAACGAATCAAAAATAAGTTATAATTATATTTCTAATTTATAAACCATAACATAACTTTAAATTGTATTTCATGATAACAACAAAAACAAAGTATAATTAATGTCTGAATTTAGAAAATACTAGTAAAAGTTCGTCCGCTACATTCATGTGTCTACAAAAGAGTGGTTCTCTAATACTGATTGAAAAAAGAAGATATTAATAAAATATAACTTGTTAATGGTTGTAACACCCCGTGTTTTCGAATGTCAAAGTCAAAGTCAAAGTTCAAGTCAACTTTGACTGCTAACGTTTCTTTTTACTTTTTGTATTATGTGGAGTAAGTGTTGTCTAAATGAAATGATCGAATGTTTAATCAATGCGACCGATTTACGACTGTGAATAGTAGGAAGTAACAATGCGATAAAGTTAATCGATCAATAATCAAGCTAATCGATTCATCAATCAAGCTCAAGACTCGAACTATGTGAACTCTGGTATCATTATACGTGTGTGTGTGTGCCTTATGTGTTACTTGTGCGTGCTTACTTATATGTTTCGTGTGGTATTCAAGCGAATCAACCGAAAATTGAATCAAAACTCGAAAGGAAATCGAACTCAATCGAAATCGACACCGAAACGTGACTTGTAGAAGATTGTATGTTAGATATAGTGGTTGGGACTGAAAGTAATTTGACTAGGAACTCTATCGTATTCGTACCATCGTCCATCGTCCTAATGTGTTGACACGTGTCATGAGTTTACACGTGGTATGAAATACTAAATAAAGGACTAAAGTTGACAAACCTTGAAAGTATGTAAATCCGAGGGTTAAAAATGTCAACGAGGGGTAAATATACTGTATAGTAACCCTAGATGATGCTCGTACCTTCAAACGAATAAATCATGGATCGTACGGAGCGAAACGCGGAAGAAAGTGAGAGATTACAAACTACAGGGGTTAATTGTGTCAACATGTTTAATTTATACCTTTGAGTGTGTAACACCTCGAAAATTCATGTCCAATAATGTATTGACACGTGTCATGGACTTAAAACGTGTAAAGGATTGATTTTGAGGGACTAAAGTTGACAAACAAGAAATCTATGTGCGTAAAAGGATTCAAAATGTCAACAATGAGTAAATATATCTTTCAATAACCCTACATGATGTTTATACCCTTAAACGAATAAATCATGGATCATACGAAGCTAATTGTGAAAGAAAGTGAGGAATTACAAACTACAGGGGCTAAATATGTCAACATGTTTAAAGTATACCTCTGAGTGATCTTTTAGCAAACCCAAAGCTTTGTAATGGTTAATTATACTCACAAGAATGTGTGATAAAAATTTCACAAGGTTTCAATGAAGTATGAGAAAGTTATGACAATATTCGTATGCGAGAGGTTAAAAGCGTCAAACTGCAAAAGTATGTCAATTCGTAAGGTTTCGGACCTTCCGGAATATGACCATGAGTTTAGAATACTCAATTTAACCTTAATATAGCTTAGATATAGGCTTAGAGGTGTTTGGTGCGCAAAAATAAACTTTTATGTCATGCAGGGACTAAAAGTGTCAAAAAGTGCACAAGTTTGCATTTTCGCGCATATCTCGCATTCTGAATATCCCCGGACACCCAAAAGTTTATGCAAGCACTAAAATATTTTATTTTAGTGTTTGGCTTGATAAAATTCTATTCGTCGCGTAATTTGGATCGTTTTTAGCGTCCGTCCGTGTTTCGTCGTAATTAGCCGAACAACGGGACCGTACGACCAAACGAACCGATATCCGGCATATTTTTGAGCATGTTTCATGTTCCATATGCTTAGGCATCATTGTAGAGCCTTAAAAATGGTTTAACGGGCCTCAAATGTGTCGGAAATGACATTTGGGAGTGCAGGGGCCAAAACTGTCAATTGTTGAAAGTTTCCATCTGCAGCCAAGGTCCTTACGGACCGTATGGGGGACCTTAGGTCCGTATAGCTTGCCCAGCAACCAGATTTTTGGAAACCAGCCTTGGTTTTGCTCTCACACTCTCATAAACGAATCTAGGGACTGCCCATTGTTTTGTAAACCATGGGTATGAAGTGTAGGGCTGAGATTAAAGCACGATTATCGATGAACGATCCTAACGGCTCTCGAAAACCTATACCCCCTTAGATTTTGGGTTTCACTTGCACCTCTTCTCATTTCTGGATTGCTCTCAGATTTCTCTGCAATCTTTGAGGGTCTTGAGCTTCTTGAGAACCTCTTCCAAGTCCTTTGGACTTATGTAAGTGATTCCTTTCATGCTTAGTTATTTGTTTAGCGTTTAAACCGAAAAGTCAAGCGTTATCGATAAACACTTTGACTTTTAATCGGTTGATCCATGGTTCGCGTTGAACACGGCTACATGATCGTAATTAGGTAGGTGTTTAACCCTCTAAAGGGCATCTCCTAATTACCACGTTTACTTAGTTTAATTGTCGGGTCAAATTAAAGTTAATCGGGTTGTTTTAAATAAAATTCATAACTAATGATATAAATTCTTTAAAATTAGTTTTGGCACTTTAATGACTTGGTAAATATTAGTTGATCATGTCTAAACATGATTCAACCCGACAATTCTAAGTATAGGCTCGGTTCGCAACCGAAAGTCGCAAAGTTTGACCTTTGCTTTGACTTTAAGTTCTGACCCGAATTAGCTTGAGTTTATTTATGCCTTTGGGTCCTTTGTGATGATGTTATATGATAGTATAACCTCCCAAAGTTATACTACTTGGTTCTTTAGAATTAAAGACCATCGCATGTTTCCATAATGCCTAAATGTGACCATAATGCCCTTTAATGTTAAAACAAGATTTTTGAAGATGTGAAAGGACTAAAACCTTTATTACTGATCTATAAGCATGTCCATAAAATTTCACATCAGTTTGAGGTCTAGATTAGGAGATATGCTCATTAGCGTAATTAAGAAGCTTTTCGGTAAATTAACCGTATGATTAGCATATAACCTATCTAAACCCAATTTTTAATACCAAATTTATTACCCACTGATGTAATATAATATTTTGGGATTTTTGAAGATTTTTATTTTGTTTTTAGGCTAATCGTAACCTAGAGTTCTAAGCCTTATTCGGTAATTGCCGGTTTTGCCCTTTTAGGCTATAAAATGAGTTTTACAAAACCTTTTGACCCCAAAACTTTTTATATGGATCTAATATGATAAATAAAGTATTTTGAGCCTTTTAGAATAATAAAAATATCTGCTTCCCTTCTAGAACCCGGAAATAGCCCAAAATCGCCTTTTAAGCGTTTTTAACGCATAGTATGTATTAAAACCATTTTAGGTGTATAAGACTTGATACCTACTGATGTTTTAAGTAAACTTTCATACTTTAACAGTAAGCAAAAGTCTTAAACTCAGAATTCTAGTTTTGACCTTCTTAAGCCTATGTGAAATTACCAAAATGCCCTTAAGATGCATAGTTTGGTTATAAGTGATAAATTTCACATATAGGTTATACCCTACTGATGTAACTTAGTAAATTAAGTATTTTTATTGATATAATCAGAACCGAAACTCAGATTACTATTTAACCTCTTTTATAACCTTTAAAATGACCAAAATACCCCTACGGGGCATAAATTGGTTTTAAACTCGTTTTGGGCATAATGGAAGATATCCTACTGATATCACAACATATCAAAGGCATATTAACTTATGGAACATGTTCATGACTCTTATGGTTACCCGTTACGCATGTTTCGCGTTCGGATCGGCCTATGTGACGAGTTTGCATATATAAGCCGAAACGGGTCAAACCAAATCGTTTTTGTCTCAATATTCAGAATGTGTTTAAGTTACCCATATTAAACAAGTATTCAAGCTTGTTGGGTCAAAACCACATTCTAAGCCGGTCTTCGCTTCTTCATGCGTTTGAACCGTGCCTTCCTTTGAAAACTAACCGGTCCAATGCTTAGGCTAAATTAAAGACCCGTTAGGATTCTAATAGGTTATTAAAACCTTCGTTCCAGATTAGGAGCCCAGTAAAAGCTATCTATACTTTCTGATTTGATATACGACTGGGATTGAATTTATATTCAGCTCAGGTAAATACCCTTAACTTATTTTCCCTATACGGGCTTGGGATACGGTACTATAAAAGTACCGCTTGGTCGGGTGTATGTAGTCATTTAAATCGTATTGTGATTGATGTATTTACATAACCTGTTTGATATGTATTATTTGGTGTATGGCCCTTGGGGGTTAAATGACCATGTCCCGGATATCCTTGGCATCATTCATAGAAATGGCCACGACCTAAGCACGGGGTGTAGGCGTACACCTGACAGCTGCATTATGTAAAAACGGGTATCCCACTATAAGGAATCGACCTTGTGGGCATTATACCTGTGGCGTGTCAGTTAACTTAAGTCCGACCCTACAAACCGGCCCTAATGGACGACAAATGAGTAAAACTGTATACAAGATTATTTTGAATAATTGTCCCAAGTTATAAAATATTTTTGCCGAAGTGCATTTAAATCAATTTTCAAACTCTTTTCAAAATGAGTCAGTTAAGTTGTATTTACCAGTGCAAACTGACGTATTTTCCAAAAAGGCTAAGTGCAGGTGCTAGACGAAATAGGCTGGCTACTCCAGGCATCATTACTCAAGTCTCGCAAGCTTTAGATGTCAAAGTCTGTTGAACAGTTTTCCTTTTTATTTGATCCGCCTGTGGATCTGTTTCGACTGTGTTGTAATACTCAAAACATTACATTTTGTTCAGTTGAAATAAATCTATATCTTTTGCTTCCGCTGTGTACTTTATATGTTGTGTTGCTTGACTATGATGATATCAATGACGTCACGATACTCCCCACCGGGCCCACCGGCGACACGTGGAAAATAGGGGTGTGACAGGTTGGTATCAGAGCCAACACTGAGTGAATTAAACACTAGCCTTTTGTGTTTAATCTCAGTTACACAATTGCACATTCTCGAGTCTAGACAAGAACATAGGACTAATCCTAATTCGTTATATTTTGTCTCCTTTGTTATTTTCTGATTAGCCCTTGCATGGGCAAGTCATTTTGATAGAAGTCCCGTTTAGGGCAACCATATACTTGTCTAAATTTTAATGGGATGATTAGATTCCTATATGATCTACCATTATAATAAAATGGCAAAATCTAAAAAGGACAAAACCTAGCCTTATGTCACCTTAAGACAGGGCCAAGATGGTAGTTCCTCAATTAGATTCAGATCCTTGTTAACATCTCAAATTAGGATTGCTCTGCGTTTGATATTAAAAGAATCTTAAAGGTAAAACCTAGTCTAAATGTCATTGCAGACATGGCCAAGATGGTACAACCTATTCAAAAGATTCAAAACCTTGTTAACATCTGAAAGCATGTTAATATGCTTGACAAAGTATGATCTGATAAAATCACATAAGTCATCATTAAAAAGGGTTATTCTGAATTCCTTTATTTATATAATCATCCGTTAAGGATGAAGTGCCCACGGGCTATAATTAGCGTCCTCTGGGACTAAAGACAGTGGTAGCCTGCAACTCCCTGTCTAGAAAAGGTAATGAACTTTGATTCAAACCTTAAATATCCCGATTCTGTAAGAATCCTGGTTTAATAATTAAATCTGTCTACGTGACTAGGCCTTTTGTGCTATTATATATAATTTAGGGTTATCCTGGATAATTAACTAAAATGGGTATTATAAACCATAGTTAATAAATCCTTTAAAACAATAGAACTGTATAAGCTTCTATATGTAAACCTTGTCCTTGTTTTCTTTTATGTAGCAATTAAGGCTACATGGCAAGGTCAGAGGAAGTAAACAGTCATTCTCTGGAAAATGATGATAATGATAGGGTTAATATAACCAAAGGAGAGCTCCGTACACTGATTGATACAGCTGTATCTAAAGCTGTAAAGGAGCAATTCAAGGAGGTTAGTGAGACGTATAGTAGAACCTCTTCGGTACCTCACTCTAAGTCTGTTCCTAAGACTCATTCAGAAGCTCATAGCAAGCCACCCTCGAAGAAGGATGGACCTAAGAAAGAGGATGTCGAACATTCCTCAAACCAACATAGTGTTCCATCCAAGAGAATAGTGTTCGATGATGAGCCACGTACCAAGTCTTGTACTTATAAGTACTTTGTTTCCTGCAAACCCCGGGATTTCACTGGGGAGAAAGGAGCAATCGATTGTATGACTTGGTTAGATGAAATGGAGACTATTGTTGATATCAACGGTTGTGCTGAAAGGGATATAGTGAAGTATGTATCCCAATCGTTCAAGGGAGAGGCACTGGCATGGTGGAAGTCTCTCATTCAAGCTGCTGGGAAGATCCCACTCTATAATATGTCATGGGAGCAGTTTGTTGTTCTCATTAAGGAGAACTATTGTCCACAGCATGAGGTGGAAAGGATTGAATCGGATTTCTTATCATTGGTGATGCAGAATTTAGATTGTCAAGCATACCTCACCAGTTTCAATACCATGTCTAGATTGGTTCCTTACCTGGTGACACCAGAGCCCAAGAGGATTGCTCGCTTCATTGGGGTCTAGCCCCAGAAATCAAAGCCAGTGTTAAGGCTTCGAGACCTACTACTTTTAGATCAGTTGCTGATCTATCTCTATCCCTCACCTTGGAGGCGGTCAGGTTAAGATCACTCAAGAACTTTGAAGAGAGCAAGAGGAAGCGTGAGGAGGATAGCTCACGAGGGTCGGAGAAGAAGCACAAGGGAAACACTAAGTCCAAGAAGTTTGGGTCTGGAAATGGTAGTCAGCGAGCAGAGGAAAAGCCAAAGTGCTCAACTTGCCAAAAACGCCACTTTGGAAAATGCAGGATTGAGACCAAGTCTCAATCAGGATCACCTGCATGTGGGTTATGCAAGTCTAAGGAGCATAAGACTATTGATTGCAAAAGGATCAAAGATGCTACCTGCTATGGCTGTAACGAGAAAGGGCACATTAAGACTAACTGCCCTAAATACGCGAAGAAGCCTGAGGAAGCAAAGAAGACCAATGCTAGGGTCTTCCAAATGAACGTGCAGGAGGCCATTCAGGACGACAATGTGATCACAGGTACTTTCCTCGTAAATGATGTATATGCTAGAGTATTGTTTGATTCTGGCGCTGATAAGTCGTTCATAGATAATAAGTTTTGTAAGTTGCTGAATTTACCTGTTAAAACCTTAAGTGTGAAATATGAGGTGGAATTAGCTGATGGTACCTTAGAAACCGCCTCAACCGTTTTAGATGGATGTTTTATATCCATTAGGAACCACTATTTTCCTTTGTCCTTGCTTCCTTTGAAGTTAGCCGGATTTGATATAGTGTTGGGCATGGATTGGTTATCGCATAACCAAGCCCAGATCATCTGCAACAAGAAGCAAGTAGTGATTAAGACTCCGTCTGGTGAGTCACTTACCATTCGAGGAGATACCCAACACGGATTGCCTGAGCAAGTGTCTATGCTCAAGGCATCTGGGTGCATGAAGAAGGGTTGTGTTATTTATATGGCACAAGTGACAGTCGACGAGCAGAAGCCCAGGATTGAAGATATTCATTTCTGAATACCCTGAAGTTTTCCCTGAAGAACTACCTGGTTTGCCACCAGATAGGCAGGTAGAATTCCGAATTGACATCATCCCCGGAGCAGCGCCTGTTGCGAGAGCACCTTATAGGTTGGCACCAACAGAGATGAAGGAATTGAGGACGCAGCTAGATGATTTGCTAGCCAAGGGTTTTATAAGACCTAGTTCATCTCCATGGGGAGCGCCAATTTTATTCGTCACGAAGAAGGATGGATCAGTGCGTCTATGCATTGATTACCGTGAGCTTAATAAGGTTACTATTAAGAATAGGTACCCTTTGCCCAGGATCGATGATCTATTCGATCAGCTTCAAGGGGCAAGCTACTTCTCCAAGATTGATTTGAGGTCAGGCTACCATCAATTGAAGGTTAAAGATGAAGACGTACACAAGACTGCGTTTAGGACTCGCTACGGTCATTATGAGTTCTTAGTGATGCCTTTTGGGCTCACTAACGCACCTGCCGCATTCATGGATCTCATGAATCGCGTTTGCAAGCCATATTTGGACAAATTTGTCATCATCTTCATTGATGACATTCTCATATACTCAAAAAGTCAAGCTGACCATAAGAAGCACCTCCGTTGCATTCTGAAGCTACTTCAGCAGGATAAACTTTATGCCAAGTTCTCGAAGTGTGAATTTTGGCTTCGTGAAGTCCAATTTCTTGGACATGTTGTCAGTAAGCGTGGTATCCAAGTAGATCCCGCTAAAGTTGAAGCTGTCATGAACTGGCAAGAGCCAAAGACGCCCACGGAGATTCGCAGTTTCTTAGGATTGGCCGGGTACTACAGACGATTTATCGAGAACTTCTCAAGAATTGCAGCACCCCTGACTTTGCTGACTCGCAAGAATAGTAAGTTCAATTGGGGGCCTAAGCAGCAAGAATCCTTCGGTATATTGAAGCAAAAGTTGAGCAACGCTCCTGTTCTGACGTTGCCTGATGGAATTGATGAGTTTGTAGTATATTGTGATGCATCACACACCGGGATGGGGTGTGTGCTTATGCAGAAAGGCAAAGTCATTGCCTATGCTTCACGTCAGTTAAAGGTGCACGAAAGGAATTACACCACCCATGACTTGGAGCTGGGTGCCGTTGTATTTGCACTAAAACTGTGGAGGCATTACTTGTATGGAACCAAGTGTGTGATCTATTCAGATCACAAGAGCCTTCAGCACCTGTTCAACCAGAAGGATTTGAACATGAGGCAGCGACGCTGGATGGAAACTCTGAATGATTATGATTGTGAGATAAGATACCATCCAGGTAAGGCAAATGTGGTTACTGATGCCTTAAGCAGAAAGGAAAGAGTAAAGCCTATAAGAATCAATGCCAAGAGCATTGAGATCAAGAATAATTTGAATGAAAGATTGCTAGCAGCACAGAAGGAAGCAGTGCTGGAAGCTAACTATCCCGAGGAAAAGCTAGGAGTAACTGAGGAGCAGTTATCCTACGGCAAGGACGGAATCCTTAGATTAAATGGACGAATATGGGTTCCTGTTTATGGAGGACTTCGGGATGTTATCCTCCAGGAAGCCCACAGTTCCAAATATTCCGTTCATCCTGGAGCTGATAAGATGTACCAGGATTTAAAGGCGAATTATTGGTGGATAGGCTTGAAGAAGTCTATAGCTGCCTATGTAGCTAAGTGCTTGACGTGTGCTCAAGTCAAAGCTGAACATCAGAAACCGTCAGGTTTGCTGCAACAGCCTGAAATTCCCACTTGGAAATGGGAAATGGAGACAATGGATTTTATCACCAAATTTCCAAAGACTAAGAAAGGAAATGATACTATTTGGGTGATAGTAGATAGACTGACTAAGTCAGCACATTTCCTACCTATTAAGGAAACTTACAGTTCCGACATGTTGGCCCAGTTATATGTTGATAAGATTGTGTCTCTGCATGGAGTACCAGTGGCTATTATCTCGAACAGAGATACCAGATACACATCTCATTTTTGGAAAAGTTTCCAACAGTCTTTGGGCACGCGATTAAATTTCAGTACGGCTTACCATCCTCAGACGGATGGGCAGAGTGAGCGTACAATTCAAACATTGGAAGACATGTTGCGTGCATGTGTGATCGATTTAGGAGGTAGCTGGGATAGGCACCTGCCTTTGATCGAGTTCTCCTACAATAATAGCTACCATACCAGCATTAAGGTTGCGCCTTTTGAGGCATTGTATGGTAGGAAGTGCAGAACGCCTATTTGTTGGGCAGAAGTAGGAGAAGCTCAATTATCAGGACCAGATATAGTCCTGGAAACGACGGAAAAGATTGTCCGATTCGTGATCGCCTAAAAGCTGCCAGAGATAGGCAGAAGAGCTATGCTGATGAAAGGCGAAAACCCCTCAAGTTCGAGGTTGGTGATAAGGTTTTGCTTAAAGTATCACCTTGGAAAGGGGTAATGTGATTTGGCAAGAAAGGTAAGCTAAGCCCGAGGTATATAGGACCATTCGAGATCATCGAATGTGTTGGATCAGTGGCTTACAAGTTAAACTTACCTGAAGAGCTCAGTGGTATTCATAATGTATTCCACATCTGCAATCTGAAGAAATGTCTAGCTGATAAGTCACTAGTCATACCGCATACAGATATGCATATAGATGAGAACTTGAAATTTGTGGAGAAACCTTTGTCGATTGAGGATCGACAGGTTAAGAAGCTTCGGAGGAAGCATGTGCCTATTGTAAAGGTTAAATGGGATGCCCGCAGAGGACCCGAGTATACGTGGGAGGTAGAGTCCACAATGAAAGAAAAGTACCCTCATTTGTTTCAGTAAATCTCGAGGTCGAGATTTCTTTTAAGGGGGTGAGGATGTAACACCTCGAAAATTCATGTCCAATAATGTATTGACACGTGTCATGGACTTAAAACGTGTAAAGGATTGGTTTTGAGGGACTAAAGTTGACAAACAAGAAATCTATGTGCGTAAAAGGATTCAAAATGTCAACAATGAGTAAATATATCTTTCAATAACCCTACATGATGTTTATACCCTTAAACGAATAAATCATGGATCATACGAAGCTAATTGTGAAAGAAAGTGAGGAATTACAAACTACAGGGGCTAAATGTGTCAACATGTTTAAAGTATACCTCTGAGTGATCTTTTAGCAAACCCAAAGCTTTGTAATGGTTAATTATACTCACAAGAATGTGTGATAAAAATTTCACAAGGTTTCAATGAAGTATGAGAAAGTTATGACAATATTCGTATGCGAGGGGTTAAAAGCGTCAAACTGCAAAAGTATGTCAATTCGTAAGGTTTCGGACCTTCCGGAATATGACCATGAGTTTAGAATACTCAATTTAACCTTAATATAACTTAGATATAGGCTTAGAGGTGTTTGGTGCGCAAAAATAAACTTTTATGTCATGCAGGGACTAAAAGTGTCAAAAAGTGCACAAGTTTGCATTTTCGCGCATATCTCGCATTCTGAATATCCCCGGACACCCAAAAGTTTATGCAAGCACTAAAATATTTTATTTTAGTGTTTGGCTTGATAAAATTCCATTCGTCGCGTAATTTGGATCGTTTTTAGCGTCCGTCCGTGTTTCGTCGTAATTAGCCGAACAACGGGACCGTACGACCAAACGAACCGACATCCGGCATATTTTTGAGCATGTTTCATGTTCCATATGCTTAGGAATCATTGTAGAGCCTTAAAAATGGTTTAACGGGCCTCAAATGTGTCGGAAATGACATTTGGGAGTGCAGGGGCCAAAACTGTCAATTGTTGAAAGTTTCCATCTGCAGCCGAGGTCCTTACGGACCGTATGGGGGACCTTACGGTCCGTATAGCTTGCCCAGCAACCAGATTTTTGGAAACCAGCCTTGGTTTTGCTCTCACACTCTCATAAACGAATCTAGGGGCTGCCCATTGTTTTGTAAACCATGGGTATGAAGTGTAGGGCTGAGATTAAAGCACGATTATCGATGAACGATCCTAACGGCTCTCGAAAACCTATAAATACCCCCTTAGATTTTGGGTTTCACTTGCACCTCTTCTCATTTCTGGATTGCTCTCTGATTTCTCTGCAATCTTTGAGGGTCTTGAGCTTCTTGAGAACCTCTTCCAAGTCCTTTGGACTTATGTAAGTGATTCCTTTCATGCTTAGTTATTTGTTTAGCGTTTAAACCGAAAAGTCAAGCGTTATCGATAAACACTTTGACTTTTAATCAGTTGATCCATGGTTCGCGTTGAACATGGCTACGTGATCGTAATTAGGTAGGTGTTTAACCCTCTAAAGGGCATCTCCTAATTACCACGTTTACTTAGTTTAATTGTCGGGTAAAATTAAAGTTAATCGGGTTGTTTTAAATAAAATTCATAACTAATGATATAAATTCTTTAAAATCAGTTTTGTTACTTTAATGACTTGGTAAATATTAGTTGATCATGTCTAAACATGATTCAACCCGACAATTCTAAGTATAGGCTCGGTTCGCAACCGAAAGTCGCAAAGTTTGACCTTTGCTTTGACTTTCAGTTCTGACCCGAATTAACTTGAGTTTATTTATGCCTTAGGGTCCTTTGTGATCATGTTATATGATAGTATAACCTCCCAAAGTTATACTACTTGGTTCTTTAGAATTAAAGACCATCGCATGTTTCCATAATGCCTAAATGTGACCATAATACCCTTTAATGTTAAAACAAGATTTTTGAAGATGTGAAAGGACTAAAACCTTTATTACTGATCTATAAGCATGTCCATAAAATTTCACATCAGTTTGAGGTCTAGATTAGGAGATATGCTCATTAGCGTAATTAAGAAGCTTTTCGATAAATTAACCGTATGATTAGCATATAGCCTATCTAAACCCAATTTTTAATACCAAATTTATTACCTACTGATGTAAAATAATATTTAGGGATTTTTGAAGATTTTTATTTATTTTTAGGCTGATCGTAACCTAGAGTTCTAAGCCTTATTCGGTAATTGCCGGTTTTGCCCTTTTAGGCTATAAAATGAGTTTTACAAAACCTTTTGACCCCAAAACTTTTTATACGTATCTAATATGATAAATAAAGTATTTTGAGCCTTCTAGAATAATAAAAATATCAGCTTCCCTTCTAGAACCCGGAAATAGCCCAAAATCGCCTTTTAAGCGTTTTTAACGCATAGTATGTATTAAAACCATTTTAGGTGTATAAGACTTGATACCTACTGATGTTTTAAGTAAACTTTCATACTTTAACAGTAAGCAAAAGTCTTAAACTCAGAATTCTAGTTTTGACCTTCTTAAGCCTATGTGAAATTACCAAAATGCCCTTAAGATGCATAGTTTGGTTATAAGTGATAAATTTCACATATAGGTTATACCCTACTGATGTAACTTAGTAAATTAAGTATTTTTACTGATATAATCAGAACCGAAACTCAGATTACTATTTAACCTCTTTTATAACCTTTAAAATGACCAAAATACCCCTACGGGGCATAAATTGGTTTTAAACTCGTTTTGGGCATAATGGAAGATATCCTACTGATATCACAACATATCAAAGGCATATTAACTTATGGAACATGTTCATGACTCTTATGGTTACCCGTTACGCATGTTTCGCGTTCGGATCGGCCTATGTGACGAGTTTGCATATATAAGCCGAAACGGGTCAAACCAAATCGTTTTTGTCTCAATATTCAGAATGTGTTTAAGTTACCCATATTAAACAAGTATTCAAGCTTGTTGGGTCAAAACCACATTCTAAGCCGGTCTTCGCTTCTTCATGCGTTTGAACCGTGCCTTCCTTTGAAAACTAACCGGTCTAAGGCTTAGGCTAAATTAAAGACCCGTTAGGATTCTAATAGGTTATTAAAACCTTCGTTCCAGATTAGGAGCCCAGTAAAAGCTATCTGTACTTTCTGATTTGATATACGGCTGGGATTGAATTTATATTCAGCTCAGGTAAATACCCTTAACTTATTTTCCCTATACGGGCTTGGGATACAGTACTATAAAAGTACCGCTTGGTCGGGTGTATGTAGTCATTTAAATCGTATTGTGATTGATGTATTTACATAACCTGTTTGATATGTATTATTTGGTGTATGGCCCTTGGGGGTTAAATGACCATGTCCCGGATATCCTTGGCATCATTCATAGAAATGGCCACGACCTAAGTACGGGGTGTAGGCGTACACCTGACAGCTGCATTATGTAAAAACTGGTATCCCACTATAAGGAACCGACCTTGTGGGCATTATACCTGTGGCGTGTCATTAACTTAAGTCCGGCCCTGCAAACCGGCCCTAATGGACGACAAATGAGTAAAACTGTATACAAGATTATTTTGAATAATTGTCCCAAGTTATAAAATATTTTTGCCGAAGTGCATTTAAATCAATTTTCAAATTCTTTTCAAAATGAGTCAGTTAAGTTGTATTTACCGGTGCAAACTGACGTATTTTCCAAAAAGGCTAAGTGCAGGTGCTAGACGAAATAGGCTGGCTACTCCAGGCATCATTACTCAAGTCTCGCAAGCTTTAGATGTCAAAGTCTGTTGAACAGTTTTCCTTTTTATTTGATCCGCCTGTGGATCTGTTTCGACTGTGTTGTAATACTCAAAACATTACATTTTGTTCAGTTGAAATAAATATATATCTTTTGCTTCCGCTGTGCACTTTATATGTTGTGTTGCTTGACTATGATGATATCAATGACGTCACGATACTCCCCACCGGGCCCACCGGCGACACGTGGAAAATAGGGGTGTGACAGAGTGACCCTTTGACGAACCCGAGGCTTTGTAACAGTAAAATACGCTCACTAGAGTATACGACATAAATTTCGCGAAGTTCCGTTTTAAAACGAGAAAGTTATGATCAAATTCGTATGTGAGGGGTTAAAAGCGTCAACAATAAAAGTTAAGGCTTTTCGGATAGTAATTAAACTAACCGGGGACTTAACAATGCAGGTAAAAGTCACGAGGCCCTTAATTGTAAATAATCGAGGGCCAAATCGCAAAGTTACCCCTTCGAAACCGAAAGGTCAGGTTAATGATTACAAAAGATTTGAAAATCTTGGAAATCAACCCTCAGGCGGGCCGCGTGAAGGAAACAAGCAAGCCAATGCGGGCCGCGCGCCACCTGAAGATCCGTTTACTGACATGAGGATTCAGGCGGCCCGCGTCCACGTTGCATGATCTCTAATGCGGGCCGCGTAAGGACCCCAGATGCAGTAAACTTGGACAGATTCAATGTTTGAGCTTGTGAACGATCATTGATGCATTAATTGAAGCATGGGCGCCCTCTACATGTCCCCTAGCACTATAGGACACCTGCTGATCATCCATGAACCATTGTAGAGTGAGTTGTAATGATCTTATGCCAAAATTTTCACTATAAAAGGCAAGGTAGTGTTCCATTGTTTAACACACCTCAAACTTGCCTTCTGATCATTTCCGGAGCTCTCAAGCATTCTCCTAACATCCTTAATCGTGCACCAAGCTTCTGTAAGTATGCCTACCCTTTTGTGGCTTAGTTTATGCATAGTTTAGCTTAAAAGTCAATCCGTCGTAATTAACGATTGACTTTGCGATAAATCACAAATGGTCCAGTGGTTGTCGAATCAAAGGTAGTTATATGTTGGTAGTCATGTGGGCTTTAAACCCCTAAAAGGGCACCCTCTGATTCCCACTCTAACTAGTCCGAATGTCGAGTCAAACGTGCTTAGAAAAAGTCAACAGAAATGCTATTTTGCAATTTCATGCATAATCAGTAATGTAGATGATGTGTAACCTGTTTTAACACTCATAAAACATGATAATAAGTATATTAACTAGTCTAAGCTTGTTTGATCCGACCATTTACTGTTTTGACCCGGTTCGGAGCCGAAAGTCGCAAAACTTTGACTTTTGCTTTGACTTCAGTTCTGACCCGTTAAAGTATGATTTAGATATGCCTTAGGACTCTCCTAGGACCAGGTTACATGATGGTATAACCCTCTGTGACCGGTTCGTTGTTTGTCCGAGTCTTTTACACCTTTCCGTTAAATGCTTAAAAGTTGACCGTAACGCCCTTTTTAATTTAAAACGAGAATTTCGGACACGTGAAGGGACCATGACCTTGGTTACTGATTTCTAAGCATGTCCCTAAAAGTTCACGTCAATCCGAGGTCCAGAATAGGAGTTATGCTAAATAGCGCAAATTACGGAAACTTTAGTAATTAAATAGCGCAATTAGCATAACGCCTATCAAAACCCGGATTTCGACACCAAACCTTTTACACACTTATGTAAACTAATATGTTGGGATTTTTAAAGATTTTTAATTATTTTTAACCTGCTCATAACCTGCGGTTATGGCAATGGTTCGGTAAATACCGAATATACCATTTTCGACCATAACTTGAGTTCTACAAGGTCTTTTGACCCGATTCCAGTTGCTACTGATTTTAAATAATAAATAAAGTATTTTGGACTTTATAAACTTTTCGGGAAACTCAGATTTCCTGTAGAACTCAGATACCTCTTTTATAATCTTTAAAAAGACCGAAATACCCCTACGGGGCATAAAATGGATTTAAACTCGTTACGGGCATTATGGAAGGTATCCTACTGATACCACAACCTCTTTAAAGCATATTGACTTAGGAAACCAGTGTAGGACTCTTACGGTTACCCTTTACGCCTTTTGCGCGCACGGTTCGGCTTATGTAACTAGTTTACATAAACTAGCCGAAACGGGTCAAACCATAATGTTTTGACCCCAAAATCCATAGTGTGGTTATTATACCCATATAAAACAAGTCTTCAAACTTGTTGGGTCCAAATCACATTCCATTCCCGGTTTTCGCCTTTCACGCGATTAAACCGTAACTATCCTTTGAAACTAACCGGTCTAAGCTACGGCCAAATTAAAGACCCGTTAGGATTCTAATAGGTTATTTTTAAACCTTCGTTCCAGATTAGGAGACCAGTAAAAGCTATTTGCAATTTATTCGATTAAGGATTTATACTTGCAAAGGTAAATACTTTTAACTTATTTTCCGTTATACGGGCTTGGGTTACGGTATATAGCATACCGCTTGATCGGGCATCAAATTCTCCACCGTTGAGTGGGTAATTGAATAAATTTGATCGGCTCGTTTAAACAGTCTTGTTTACTTAAAAGCCTTCGGGGGGTTAATGACCATGTCCCGGATATCCCTGACAGCATTTTACGAAATGGCCACGACCTAAGCGTGGAGTGTAGGCGTACACTCGTCAGTGCATAAATGTTGATATGGTGTGTCTATTGATCTTTAACCCGGACAAGATCCGGGCTACTGAACGCATAAGGAACATGTAATCCGTTCACAAGATTATAAATTTAAATAATTCTCCCAAGTTATAAAAGAGTTTGTGCCTTGTGCATTCAAATCAATTTTAATAAACATTTTACAAAAGTGTCGGTTGAATGTATTTACCGGTGTAAACTGACGTATTTTCCCAAAAAGACTAAATGCAGGTACTATGCGTAATTGGCTGGATACTTCTCCTTAGCATCATAAAGAGTCTCGCAAGCTTAAGATGCCTACGTCTGTTGAACAATACTTATATTTTTATTTGATCCCCTGTGGAAACTTTTCGACTATTCGTAATACATTGATATTACAAACAATGGTTGAAATATAATTATCTTTATGCTTCCGCTGTGCATTCATATATTGTGTGGTTTGACTATATTGTTGCCAACTACGTCACGGTAATCCCCCACCGGGCCCACCGGTGAGACACGTGGAAATCGGGGTGTGACAGGTTGGTATCAAAGCCAACGTTGAGTGAATTAAACACTATCCTTAAGACTAGACAAGAACATAGGACAAACTCGAATTGTTATTCCAGTTTATCTTTTTATTGTTTATTGTGATTTAAAGTTTTGAAAGCAGGAAATATGCCACCAGCAATTAGAAGAGGAAGAGGAGGAAGAGGCAAAGGGCCGATCACTCACAATGATCACAAGGCTGGTCCTTCGAACATGCGAGCTGTAATAACTGTCACTAAAATCAATAATTAGGACGATAATTAGTCAATAAGAAAACCCTAATTGAGACACCCAAGTAATTCTGCATTAGCCCTAAAATTTTCAGAACAATCGGAATCAGGATCAGGACCCCTAAAACTCGAGGGGGCAAACCCTAGTTTAATAATTATCTAAATTAAACGTTGCAAAGTTCTGATTGGCTGAAATTTTGAATCACCCAAGCTATACCCGAGCCTAGGCGGCCTATGAATTAGACTGCTTAGCTTACGGACCGCAAGGGAAAGGGCTTACGGTCCGTAAGCAAGTCTCAAAAATTACTATAAATAGCAGACATTGGGACTTGCCTGAAGAAGTTGAAACGGCGCACAAACTCTCTGTGTACGTCAAATTAGATCAGTTACAGTACAATTAAACACACACGATCACGAGGTGCTGCCGCAATCAGGGTAATAACTCGATCGCTATTACGATTCGACGTCCGATCGATTATAACTATCCAACGATTGTCTGAGTGCTGCTCAAATTGAGCTGATACTTTGTTATTCATTGTGATTTCGACTTGAATGTTTGAGTGCTGTTCGAATTCGGACTATGCTCTGTCATTCGTTGTGAATCCATTGAATTATTAAGTATTGCACTTATTAATTGTTGTGAGGGTTTAATCTCGTGAATTGACGTAACTGCTGAATTAGTTACTAACCCGTTTGTGTGTGCATTGTTAATTAAATTAGGTCAATCACAGGCAAATCAGTAAGGCTTAAACTCTGCTCGTAAAATCTGCAATGTGAGTCATTCTCTTTTTATCAACTGTTTTACAAAACTCCAAGTTATTTTCAAAGTTATAATTACAGGGATTAAGTCTTTGTAATCACCAAGTTACAGCCGATATGTGGGGTTTTGTATACATTACTTGATAATCTTCAACATTGGGGCAGCCAATGGGTGATATGACCATAATCACGGACACCACTGGACAGGTGGGCCAGTGGGTCGAGTGATAAAGTACCGTGGGTAGTTGGTTTGATAATCAGAAACATTGTAATCGCTCTTAATTCTGTGAATTATAACTAATGTGTCGTTTTAGTAAAATGAATAATTCACTCAGTATTTCCCCGCTGATAAAACCTTTTTCAAACATGTTTCAGGTGATATGTTGTGAGCAAAGAAAGAGAAGTGCCGTGAAGCACTCCCAGCTTAGAAAAGTGGCTCAGTGTAAATAAATAAAAGAAACATGTTTTGAAAAATAAAGATTTCCCTGGGAAATCAAATTATTGTAAATTACGGGAATTTATCCCTAAAAGTTATAAAACGGGCAGTTTATATTATTGAAAGATCCTGTTTTACAAGACTTCCGCTGTCGCCTAAAATTTAAATACCGCAGGATTTCTATCCCGCGGCTCCTGAAACGGGTAAAACCGGGCCGGGGGCCGTGACACGAGCTCCTTCCAGTACAAGAAGTGAGGAACCACAGAGGCGAAGAAGGAACCTCTTTGAACCTGCACGACATTCTACCTCGCATAGTTCAACACCTTCATACTGTCATTCTTTTGGACCAAACTCAGAAAATGACCCCAATAACCCTCAACCATCATTTATACCTCTCCAGCGATCTGCTTCGCGCCGTTCTTATGGCGATCCTTCTCCTTTCTTTGTAGGACAGTTTAACCCGGCGGATTATGTCCAGGAGCAGATAGGCTACAACCCTTTAGGACCAGAGGATCACTTTTCTGAAGATAATGCAATGGATATGGACGAGGATACAGATCCCGTCGAGCCTGCAAGGGGTACTCCCAATCATCCAATCGAGATCTCTGATGGGTCATCCTTTCATGGAACACCCTATCAAGGTCCCGATAGTTATCAGGCGAGGTTTGACCAACATAATTGGTACTTCACACCATCTCATCACTTCTCGCCTCATGTCCAACAGCAGCAACAGGATCCTTCTGAGGATTCGCGGTTCGTGGCAGTTACGCCACCGCCACCGCCACCAGCTCAACCAGTAATTTCAGATCCGCCAAGGCGTAGAAGATCAGGCGCGCGGATGTCCACCCGAGGAGGGGAATTCCATTTCAGCACCCCTCGCCACTCGAGTGCGAGTCACTTTCCGTCAGTGCCTGAAGAACCACAGTTAGGGGAACCTTCGGGTCACCCTGCAGAGGTGAATTCTGCACCAGTTGCACCACCTCCGCCACCTTTCGGCTATGATAACCCTATACCAGCGTACGGCGGTTCCACCGCGTACAACCCGTTTGAGCAGCCGACTCACACGCACTACAACTATAACTATGATGCCGATCCATACGTGGTAGCGGCTAATTATAATGCCCTCCATGGAACCTCTTGGAGACCAGATTACTCAGCTCATGGGTATCCAATACCTGCTAGACCTCCGGTTCAGCAACCGTCACAGCAGCCACGTTTTTCTCCACCGGAGCAAGAAGAAATCCTACACCGTTTAAACCGTGTGGAACGAGACTTCGAACAAGAACGTAAGAGTAATCGTGGATTTCTCAAAGGCTTAGCAAACCTACTAAAAGGGAGGAAGAAACGAGATCATTAGTCTCCTTATGTATTGTTGTATTTGCAATTTAGTCCCTGCATGGACATTTATCGTATTTCAGTCCCTACGTGGACTTATCTTTTAGTCCCTGCGCGGACATCTATCTTGTATTTGGTCCCTACGTGGACTTGTTTTTCTATAAACCTCTGTGTAGGTATTTACTTATTTGAAAAGTCCCGTTTAGGGCAGCGTGTAATCATTACTATAAGTAATGGAATGTTATGTTATGAATTTCATTTTGTTATTATATATGAAATAAATCAAAAATCATTCCTTTTAAATTTATCTGCCTAAATAAAGAATCTTAAGAGTGAAACCTAGCCAGGTGTCATTATAAGACCCGACCAAGATGGTAAGACCTGATTAAAAGATTCAGATTCCCAGTTAACCTCTGTAAACATGTTAACGTTCTTGGCAGATGTGATTCGTTAAAATCGCACGCGTCATTGTTATATAAGAATCCTTTTAAGGATCCCAAAGCCCAAATTAATGATTTGTAAATCATGGGTTAAATCGTCAATGAAGACGATCGATTATTAAACATCCATTAGCGATGTAGTGCCTACGGGCCAAACCTATTAAACATCCATTAGTGATGTAGTGCCTACGGGCCACATTTATTGTCATGTAAGACAAAAGGCAGTTGTAGTCTATGACTCCCTGTCAGAAAAGGTAAAAGGACTACAGTTCAAACCTTCATGCCTTGATTCTCTGTAATCCCGGCTTATATTATAAAAACGTCCTTGTGACTAGGCTTTTGCGCCACTAACAATATTGTTTGTAATTAGGATAAGTTATATTCAAATCCTAAATTAAAGTGAGTAACAAATTAACCAGATATGGTCTCTGTTACCATGGTTAATGAATTGTCATAAAAGACAATTCTATAATAAACTCCTAAATAAAACTTTGTCATTATCTTCTGTAGCAGATTCAAGTTACAATGGCTGATCCTAATGAAGTGAATAGTCACTCGAAAGAAGATGAAAATGATAATGCCCAGATTCATTTGACGGGCGCGGAATTGAAAGCTCTTGTCGATGGTGCTGTTAAGGCAGCCTTGGATCGACAATACGAAGAGTACACCGAGTCCCGGAGCAGAACCATATCTAAACCACACTCAAAGCCAAAAACCCACTCAAAATCTCACAGCAAACCCCCGTCTAAGCCTAAAAAGGACGATGATAACCACTCATCCAATGAAAACAGTGTTCGTCCTAAGGAGAAAGTGTTTACTGATGCATCTCGCGCAAGGGGTTGCACCTACAAGTATTTCGTATCTTGCAAACCCCGAGATTTCATTGGGGAGAAGGGCGCGGTAGATCGTATGACGTGGTTAGACGAGATGGACACCGTGGTGGACATCAGTGGTTGTGCAGAGAAAGATGTGGTGAAATTTGTTTCACAATCATTCAAGGGCGAGGCCCTGGCTTGGTGGAGATCTCTGGTTCAGGCCTCGGGGAAGGCTGTTTTGTATAGCATGACATGGGAGGAATTCATTTCTCTCATCAAGGAAAATTTCTGCCCTCACCATGAGGTTGAAAAGATCGAGTCCGACTTCCTGTCGTTGGTTATGACGAACCTTGACTGTCAAGCTTACCTCACGAGCTTCAACACAATGTCTTGGTTGGTTCCGTATTTGGTAACCCCGGAGCCAAAGAGAATATCTCGTTTTATCGGTGGTTTAGCCCCCGAGATAAAGGCAAGCGTAAAGGCCTCTCGGCCAGCGACCTTTAGATCTGTAGCCGACATATCTTTGTCCCTCACTCTGGATGCGGTCAGACAAAGATCGCCGAGGAACAAAGAGGCTGAGAAGAGAAAGCGTGAAGATGATAGTTCACGAAGGTCGAACAAGAAACACCGTGGAAACGGTGACAACAAGAGAGGATCTGAGTCAAGGAGAGATGGGCAACACTCTGGTGAGAAGCCCAAGTGCAAGAATTGCAAGAGACACCACTTTGGAAAATGCAGACTCGAATCGAACTCGCAGACTCAGTCGAAGTCAATTGTTTGCGGGATATGCAAGTCCAAGGACCACAAGACCTTGGATTGCAAAAAGATAAAGGATGCAACTTGCTACAGTTGTAACGAGAAGGGGCACATTAGAACCAACTGCCCTAAAAACGCCAAGAAGCCTGAAGAGGCCAAAAAGACCAATGCAAGAGTCTTCAGGATGGATACGAAAGAAGCAGTGCTAGACGATAACGTGATCACAGGTACTTTCCTTGTAAATGATGTCTTTGCCAGAGTACTTTTTGATTCAGGCGCTGATAAGTCTTTCGTAGATCATAAATTTTGCAAATTGCTGAATATGCCTGTCAAAACCTTAAATGTGAACTATGAGGTAGAGTTAGCAGATGGCACCATAGAAACCGTCTCCACTGTGTTAGATGGATGTGTGATATCCATTAAGAACCACTCTTTTCCTCTATCTCTACTTCCCTTTAAATTGGCCGGTTTTGACATAGTATTGGGTATGGACTGGTTATCTCACAACCAGGCCCAAATCGTCTGCAACAGAAAGCAAGTGGTGATAAAGACTCCGTCTGGTGAATCGCTTACCATTCGGGGAGATACCCAATATGGATTGCCTGAGCAAGTGACTATGCTCAAGGCTTCAAAATGTCTAAAGAAGGGGTATGTCATCTACATGGCACAAGTGATTATTGAAGAGCCAAAACCGAAGATAGAAGACATTCCCGTCATTTCAGAATATCCAGAAGTTTTCCCTGAAGATCTACCTGGTTTGCCACTAGATAGGCAAGTGGAATTCAGGATTGATATCATCCCTGGAGCACCACCTGTTCACCTTACAGGTTAGCACCAACCGAAATGAAGGAGTTGAGGACCCAACTGGATGAACTGCTAGCTAAAGGTTTCATCAAACCTAGTTCGTCTCCCTGGGGAGCACCAGTCCTGTTTGTCAAGAAGAAGGACGGATTGATGCGTCTGTGCATCGATTATCGCGAGCTTAATAAGGTCACGATAAAGAATAGATATCCCTTGCCGAGGATCGACGATTTGTTCGATCAGTTACAAGGGGCAAGTTATTTCTCGAAGATTGACTTGAGGTCAGGCTACCATCAACTGAAAGTCAGAGATGAAGACGTACATAAAACCGCATTTAGGACTCGTTATGGTCACTATGAGTTCCTAGTGATGCCTTTTGGGCTCACTAATGCACCGGCTGTGTTCATGGATCTCATGAATCGCGTTTGCAAGCCGTACTTTGACAAATTCATCATCGTTTTCATCGACGATATTCTTATCTACTCGAAGAACCGAGCTGACCATGAGAAACACCTCCGCTATATTCTCAAACTCCTGCATCATGAGAAACTCTATGCCAAATTCTCTAAGTGCGAATTCTGGCTTCGAGAAGTCCAATTCCTAGGACATGTTGTCAGCGAGCGTGGTATCCAAGTGGATCCCGCTAAAGTGGAAGCTATCATGAATTGGCAAGAGCCAAAGACGCCTACAGAGATTCGTAGTTTCCTGGGGTTAGCAGGATATTACAGGCGTTTCATTGAAAATTTTTCAAGGATTGCTGCGCCCTTAACTTCCTTGACCAAGAAGAAAGTAAAGTTCATTTGGGGTTCTAAGCAGCAAGAGTCCTTTGATATTCTGAAACAAAGTTGAGCAACGCTCCTGTACTGACATTGCCTGAAGGTACCGAAGAGTTCGTAGTTTACTGCGACGCATCACACACTGGCATGGGATGTGTGCTCATGCAGAAAGGCAAGGTTATTGCCTATGCTTCAAGACAGTTAAAGGTGTATGAGAAGAATTACACCACCCATGACTTGGAGCTGGGTGCCGTTGTGTTCGCACTAAAACTGTGGAGGCATTATCTGTATGGTATCAAGTTTGTGATCTATTCGGATCATAAGAGCCTTCAACATCTGTTTAATCAGAAGGAATTAAACAAGAGGCAGCGCCGTTGGATGGAGACTTTAAATGATTATGATTGTGAAATTAGATATCATCCCTGCAAGGCGAATGTAGTCGCTGATGCCTTAAGTCGAAAGGAAAGGGTGAAACCCATCCGAATCAATGCCAAGAGCATTGAAGTGAAGAATAATTTGATTGAAAGGTTGTTAGCTGCACAGAGAGAAGCTGTGTTGGAAGCTAACTATCCTAAAGAAAAGCTAGGAGTAACTGAGGAGCAGTTAACTCTTAGCAAGGACAGAATTTTACGATTAAATGGACGAATATGGGTTCCAATTTATGGAGGACTACGAGATGTTATCCTCCAGGAAGCCCATAGTTCCAAATATTCTGTTCATCCGGGAGCTGATAAGATGTATCAGGATCTAAAGGCAAATTATTGGTGGATAGGCTTGAAAAAGTCTGTAGCCGCTTATGTAGCCAAATGCTTGAGCATCAAAAGCCGTCTGGCTTGCTACAACAGCCTGAACTTCCCGAATGGAAATGGGAATGTGTAACTATGGATTTTATTACCAAGTTACCCAAGACGAGGAAAGGAAATGATACAATATGGGTTATAGTTGATAGACTGACCAAGTCAGCTCATTTCTTACCCATCAAGGAGACTTATAGCTCCGACATGTTAGCCCAGTTATACGTTGATAAGATTGTAGCCTTACATGGCATACCTGTGTCTATTATCTCTGACCGAGATACTAGATACACGTCTCATTTTTGGAAAAGCTTCCAGCAATCTTTGGGCACACGTTTGAATTTTAGTACGGCTTACCATCCTCAGACAGACGGTCAGAGTGAGCATACTATTCAGACATTGGAAGACATGCTACGTGCATGCGCGATCGATTTAGGTGGTAGTTGGGATAAGAACCTACCATTAATCGAATTCTCCTACAACAATAGCTACCATACCAGCATTAAGGCTGCGCCCTTCGAGGCATTGTACGGTAGAAAGTGTAGATCGCCTGTTTGTTGGGCGGAAGTTGGAGATGTCCAATTATCAGGACCAGAGATAGTCTTCGAAACGACGGACAAGATTGTCCAGATTCGAGACTGTCTCAAAGCTGCCCGAGATAGGCAGAAAAGTTACGCAGATCCAAAGCGTAAAGATTTTCACTTCGAAGTAGGTGAAAAAGTGTTACTTAAAGTATCACTTTGGAAGGGGGTGATGCGTTTCGGTAAGAAAGGCAAACTAAGCCCGAGATACATAGGACCTTTCGAGGTTATCGAACGTGTCGGGTCAGTTGCCTATAAGTTAAACTTACCGGAGGAGCTCAATGGAATTCACAGTGTGTTCCACATCTGCAATCTGAAGAAATGCTTCGCTGATGAATCACTGGTAATACCACATACAGATGTGCATATAGATGAGAGCTTAAAATTTGTGGAAAAACCTTTGTCGATTGAAGATCGACAGGTAAAGAAGCTTCGAAGGAAGCATGTACCTATTGTTAAGGTCAAATGGGATGCCCGTAGAGGTCCCGAATTCACGTGGGAGGTTGAATCCACGATGAAAGAAAAGTACCCTTATTTATTTCAGTAAATCTCGGGTCGAGATTTATTTTAAGGGGGTGAGGATGTAACACCTCGAAATTTTGTGTCCTAATGTGTTGACACGTGTCATGAGTTTACACGTGGTATGAAATACTAAATAAAGGACTAAAGTTGACAAACCTTGAAAGTATGTAAATCCGAGGGTTAAAAATGTCAACGAGGGGTAAATATACTGTATAGTAACCCTAGATGATGCTTGTACCTTTCGAACGAATAAATCATGGATCGTACGGAGCGAAACGCGGAAGAAAGTGAGAGATTACAAACTACAGGGGTTAATTGTGTCAACATGTTTAATTTATACCTTTGAGTGACCCTTTGACGAACCCGAGGCTTTGTAACAGTAAAATACGCTCACTAGAGTATATGATATAAATTTCGCGAAGTTCCGTTTTAAAACGAGAAAGTTATGATCAAATTCGTATGCGAGGGGTTAAAAGCGTCAACAATAAAAGTTAAGGCTTTTCGGATAGTAATTAAACTAACCGGGGACTTAACAATGCAGGTAAAAGTCACGAGGCCCTGAATTGTAAATAATCGAGGGCCAAATCGCAAAGTTACCCCTTCGAAACCGAAAGGTCAGGTTAATGATTACAAAAGATTTGAAAATCTTGGAAATCAACCCTCAAGCGGGCCGCGTGAAGGAAACAAGCAAGCCAATGCGGGCCGCACGCCACCTGAAGATCCGTTTACTGACATGAGGATTCAGGCGGCCCGCGTCCATGTTGCATGATCTCTAATGCGGGCCGCGTAAGGACCCCAGATGCAGTAAACTTGGACAGATTCAATGTTTGAGCTTGTGAATGATCATTGATGCATTAATTGAAGCATGGGCGCCTCTACATGTCCCCTAGCACTATAGGACACCTGCTGATCATCCATGAACCATTTTAGAGTGAGTTGTAATGATCTTATGCCAAAATTTTCACTATAAAAGGCAAGGTAGTGTTCCATTGTTCAACACACCTCAAACCTGCCTTCTGATCATTTCTGGAGCTCTCAAGCATTCTCCTAACATCCTTAATTATGCACCAAGCTTCTGTAAGTATGCCTACCCTTTTGTGGCTTAGTTTATGGATAGTTTAGCTTAAAAGTCAATCCGTCGTAATTAACGATTGACTTTGCGATAAATCACAAATGGTCCAGTGGTTGTCGAATCAAAGGTAGTTATATGTTGGTAGTCATGTGGGCTTTAAACCCCTAAAAGGGCACCCTCTGATTCCCACTCTAACTAGTCCGAATGTCGAGTCAAACGTGCTTAGAAAAAGTCAACAGAAATGCTATTTTGCGATTTCATGCATAATCAGTAATGTAGATGATGTGTAACCTGTTTTAACACCCATAAAACATGATAATAAGTATATTAACTAGTCTAAGCTTGTTTGATCCGACCATTTACTGTTTTGACCCGGTTCGGAGCCGAAAGTCGCAAAACTTTGACTTTTGCTTTGACTTCAGTTCTGACCCATTAAAGTATGATTTAGATATGCCTTAGGACTCTCCTAGGACCAGGTTACATGATGGTATAACCCTCTATGACCGGTTCGTTGTTTGTCCGAGTCTTTTACACCTTTCCGTTAAATGCTTAAAAGTTGACCGTAACGCCCTTTTTAATTTAAAACGAGAATTTCGGACACGTGAAGGGACCATAACCTTGGTTACTGATTTCTAAGCATGTCCCTAAAAGTTCACGTCAATCCGAGGTCCAGAATAGGAGTTATGCTAAATAGCGCAAATTACGGAAACTTTAGTAATTAAATAGCGCAATTAGCATAACGCCTATCAAAACCCGGATTTCGACACCAAACCTTTTACACACTGATGTAAACTAATATTTTGGGATTTTTAAAGATTTTTAATTATTTTTAACCTGCTCATAACCTGCGGTTATGGCAACGGTTCGGTAAATACCGAATATACCCTTTTCGGCCATAACTTGAGTTCTACAAGGCCTTTTGACCCGATTCCAGTTGCTACTGATTTTAAATAATAAATAAAGTATTTTGGACTTTATAAACTTTTCAGGAAACTCAGATTTCTTGTAGAACTCAGATACCTCTTTTATAATCTTTAAAAAGACCGAAATACCCCTACGGGGCATAAAATGGATTTAAACTCGTTACGGGCATTAAGGAAGGTATCCTACTGATACCACAACCTCTTTAAAGCATATTGACTTAGGAAACCAGTGTAGGACTCTTACGGTTACCCTTTACGCCTTTTGCGCGCACGGTTCGGCTTATGTAACTAGTTTACATAAACTAGCCGAAACGGGTCAAACCATAATGTTTTGACCCCAAAATCCAGAGTGTGGTTATTATACCCATATAAAACAAGTCGTCAAACTTGTTGGGTCCAAATCACATTCCATTCCCGGTTTTCGCCTTTCACGCGATTAAACCGTAACTATCCTTTGAAACTAACCGGTCTAAGCTACGGCCAAATTAAAGACCCGTTAGGATTCTAATAGGTTATTTTTAAACCTTCGTTCCAGATTAGGAGACCAGTAAAAGCTATTTGCAATTTATTCGATTAAGGATTTATACTTGCAAAGGTAAATACTTTTAACTTATTTTCCGTTATACGGGTTTGGGTTACGGTATATAGCATACCGCTTGATCGGGCATCAAATTCTCCACCGTTAAGTGGGTAATTGAATAAATTTGATCGGCTCGTTTAAACAGTCTTGTTTTCTTAAAAGCCTTCGGGGGGTTAATGACCATGTCCCGGATATCCCTGACAGCATTTTACGAAATGGCCACGACCTAAGCGCGGAGTGTAGGCGTACACTCGTCAGTGCATAAATAGTTGATGTGGCGTGTCTATTGATCTTTAACCCGGACAAGATCCGGGCTACTGAACGCATAAGGAACATGTAATCCGTTCACAAGATTATAAATTTAAATAATTCTCCCAAGTTATAAAAGAGTTTGTGCCTTGTGCATTCAAATCAATTTTAACAAACATTTTACAAAAGTGTCGGTTGAATGTATTTACCAGTGTAAACTGACGTATTTTCCCAAAAAGACTAAATGCAGGTACTATGCGTAATTGGCTGGATACTTCCCCTTAGCATCATAAAGAGTCTCGCAAGCTTAAGATGCCTACGTCTGTTGAACAATACTTATATTTTTATTTGATCCCCTGTGGAAACTTTTCGACTATTCGTAATACATTGATATTACAAACAATGGTTGAAATATAATTATCTTTATGCTTCCGCTGTGCATTTATATATTGTGTGGTTTGACTATATTGTTGCCAACTACGTCACGGTAATCCCCCACCGGGCCCACCGGTGAGACACGTGGAAATCGGGGTGTGACAGGTTGGTATCAGAGCCAACGTTGAGTGAATTAAACACTATCCTTAAGTCTTTAATCTCAATGACACAGTTGCACATACTTGAATTTATTCCAAAACGAAAGCCGAACACGCGCAACATCTACGTTTGGTTCTCGAGTTGCTCCAGAGGAACCAACTCTATGCTAAGTTCTCCAAGTGCGAATTCTGGTTGGAGGAGGTTTAGTTTCTGGGTCACATCGTGAATAGTCAGGGTATCCATGTCGACCCCGCGAAGATTGAAGCCGTCAAAAGCTGGATTACGCCTAAGAACCCGTCAGAAGTTCGTTCTTTTCTCGGACTAGCGGGCTATTATCGACGATTCATTGAAGGATTCTCCAAGATCGCTGTGCCACTTACCGCTCTTACTCATAAAGACAAGCCTTTTGTGTGGGGAAACGCGCAAGAGACCGCTTTTCAAACCCTCAAGCACATGCTATGCAACGCTCCGATTCTTACGCTGCCCGACGGAAGCGACAATTTCATTGTCTACTGTGATGCTTCTAACCTTGGTCTCGGCTGTGTCCTCATGCAACGAGACAAGGTTATAGCTTACGCATCTCGACAGCTCAAGATCCACGAGAAGAACTATACAACCCATGACCTCGAGCTAGGCGCGGTTGTCTTTGCATTGAAGATTTGGCAACACTACCTGTATGGCACTAGGTGTACAATCTACACTGATCACAGGAGTTTACAACACATCTTTAATCAGAGAGAGCTTAATATGCGTCAACGCCGATGGGTAGAACTTCTCAACGATTATGACTGTGAGATTCGTTATCACCCAGGCAAGGCGAATGTAGTTGCCGACGCGCTCAGCAGAAAGAGTTACGTGCTCAGTACCCGAAACATCCAAGCCCAGTGCAATCTCGAAACCCTTATTCGTGAAGCTCAACATGCTTGCTTTAACGAACGTACATTGAAGAAAGAGAGAATCTATCACGATGGAGCTCAGTTAGTAAGCAAATCCGATGGGATATTCTATTTTCTGGACCGAATTTGGATCCCTAAGCGGACCAAATTGCGAAAGATTGTCATGAATGAAGCCCACAAATCCCGGTATTCTATTCATCCCGGCGCAGATAAGATGTACCAGGACCTACGCTATAAGTACTAGTGGCCGGGCATGAAACGAGATATCGCCCTCTACGTTGGAAGTTGTTTAACTTGCGCAAGAGTCAAGGCTGAACATCAAAGACCTTTTGGCTTACTCGAACAACCGCCGATACCTATATGGATGTGGGAGAGTATAGCTATGGATTTCATAACAAAACTCCCGCCCACGCCATCAGGTCACGACAGTATTTGGGTTATAGTCGATCGTCTAACGAAATCAGCCCACTTTTTGCCAATACGAGAAGACTACAAGGTGGAGCGACTAGCCCAAATCTACACCGACGAGATCATTCGTAATCATGGTATGCGTCGCGACATCATTTCAGACCGTGACGCTCGGTTCACTTCGCGATTGTGGGAAACGTTTCAAGCGGCCCTTGGTACGTCGCTTAATCTAAGTACTGCATTCCATCCTCAAACCGACGGACAGACTGAAAGAACGATCCGTACTCTTGAAGACATGCTCCGAGCGTGTGTTATAGATTTTGGTGGTAGTTGGAACAAACACCTGCCATTGGTGGAATTCTCGTACAATAACAGCTATCATGCCAGCATCCAAATGGCACCTTTCGAGGCTTTGTATGGTAGAAGATGTCGATCGCCTATTGTGTGGCACGAGATCGGTCACTCGCAACTAACCGGTCCCGAGATTCTACAAGAAACGACTGACAAAATCCACCAGATTCGAGACAACTTGGTGAAAGCTCGGAACAGACAGAAAAGTTACGCCGATAAAAGACGCAAGCCCCTTGAATTTGAAGTTGGTGACTACGTACTCCTAAAGGTATCACCTTGGAAGGGTGTAGTCCGATTTGGCAAGAAAGGGAAACTTGCGCCTCGATATGTTGGACCTTTTAGGATCCTGGAAAGAATCGGAAAAGTCGCCTACAGACTCGACTTACCGGAGGAACTTAGAAACGTCCACCCGACTTTCCACGTCTCTAACCTCTGAAAATGCCTTGCTGATCATGATCTAATCGTACCACTCGACGATCTTCAGGTCAACGAAACGTTACACTTCGTGGAAAAGCCTGTCGAAATCATGGATCGCCAAACCAAGCAACTCAGGCGCTCTCGCATCCCGATCGTGAAGGTCCGATGGGAAGGCAAACGAGGCGCGGAGTTCACTTGGGAACTCGAAAGCGACATGAAGGCCAAGTACCCGTAGTTGTTTAAATAAATAGATCTGAAGCATCAAATTGGTAAATCACGGCGTTGTGTAGCCTTCGAGCCTAATTTCGAGAAGAAATTCCCTAAACAAGGGGAGGCTGTAACACCCCGTGTTTTCGAATGTCAAAGTCAAAGTTCAAGTCAACTTTGACTTCTTTGACTGCTAACGTTTCTTTTTACTTTTTGTATTATGTGGAGTAAGTGTTGTCTAAATGAAATGATCGAATGTTTAATCAATGCGACCGATTTACGACTGTGAATAGTAGGAAGTAACAATGCGATAAAGTTAATCGATCAATAATCAAGCTAATCGATTTATCAATTAAGCTCAAGACTCGAATTATGTGAACTCTGGTATCGTTATACGTGTGTGTGTGCCTTATGTGTTACTTGTGCGTGCTTACTTATATGTTTGGTGTGGTATTCAAGCGAATCAATCGAAAATCGAATCGAAACTCGAAAGGAAATCGAACTCAATCGAAATTGACACCGAAACGTGACTTGTAGAAGATTGTATGTTAGATATAGTGGTTGGGACTGAAAGTAATTTGACTAGGAACTCTATCGTATTCGTACCGTCGTCCATCGAAATCGAAACATCGAAAATCGTCGTGAAACGCTCAAAGTGGGTCGCGGATCGAACAGGAGGCATCCTGGTCGAACAGGCCAGCCGATCGGCTAGCATCTTCCTAGCCGATCGAGCAGCCCATTCGATCGGAGCTCCTGGCCGATCGGCTGCCACTTTCCTCTTTTGGAGCTTATAAATAGGGCTGTCATTGTCACTCTTTCTATTTTTGGAAAGGTCTGACCGAACCAGCCTTCTTCTTCACCTTTTCTCAGATTTCTCTCAACTCCGGTAAGTTTTTACTCTAATTCTTGTACGATTTTGATCATTGCATGATTCTACACCTTTCTATCTTTCAAAACTTGATTTCTAACCGTGAAATTACCAAGATCTAAGTGTTCTTGGGTGATGTCATCATGGTGTTCTTGAAGAACACCAAACTTTGGCCTCATTCAACCATGAATAGCTTAGATCTGACCGGTTTCCACATAAACAAACTAAGATTTGTAAGAATCTTAACATTTTTATGAATAATTCCCAACGTTCTTCAACCTTTTACACCCGAAACCTTAAAACCGGTAGGAACGGAGCTTAAACCGGCTAACTAATCAGTCTAACAGTTAAGAGGTTCAAGATTTGGATTCTACATACAAGGTTCACCGACGATGGGTTAAACTCTAAACCGACGTTCCGGACCGTTCACCGGCCAGACTTGGGTGATTCCTGTCTGAGCCGAAGAAACGAGTAGGAATGGAGGATATCATAGTTCAACTTGTTATCAAACTACCTCGATATGACAACAAGTAATTAAACAGCCAAGAGTTAGACGAAAGGCCGACCAGGTCAGACTTGCTGGCCGAACGGCTAGGCTGTTCGAACAGCCCAGCCGATCGGACATGCCAACCGATCGACCGGGCCAGCCGATCGGCTAGCACATGGCGTCTCACTTTTCAAACTTCCTGAGGTATGGTATTGACGGAGTGATGTTCGATCGAGTATGCTACTCGATTGGTAAACATTACTCTTCGGATCATGAGATACTATGCTTCAACACTTGATTGATTTTACAACTCGTTCGTAGTAAAGAATGCCAGCCGATCGAACAGCCTGTTCGATCGAGCGACATCCTGTTGAGAATCACTTCTAAGGTTCCCAGCCGATCGGTTGAGCCGGCCGATCGAACGGACCGTTCGATCGATCGACCTGGAAGGTAAGGACATTTTAGTGTTCTCATATACTACAACGAAAACTTCAAAAGTTCAAATCCTCAAACACAAACACACCAGAGGAAGAAACAATCCACTCGAATGGCCCAGCCGATCGAGCCTACCGGCCGATCGAACAGGACTGTCCAAACGGACATACCAACCGATCGAACAGCCCGTTCGATCGAACCTGCCGTTCGATCGACCAGCCTCTTTGATCCATTCACACTTGTCTGTTTTTCCACGTTACTCATTATTATGCTATCGAACTATTCAGGCTAACCCTACTCTCAGCGCTCCCTTCAATCCATAATCAATCACTGTGAGTATACTCGATCCCTTTTTGCTTTTAGCACTTTGGGTGTTACATACGTTGCTTATATCAAAACACAAATGATCACACTACTCAAACTATTTGAACGCTAACCAATGTGCATGTATTACGTGACTTAATGAATGGTTGTTGATTGTGTTTACACGTGGAATGCTGTCTACCTGCCTTAACGACGTAGTACTATAGTTTGGACTCAGCACCCGTTCACACGGGGGTTGTTAAGGACAATTACTTGCATGGATTACGGTGGTAATCATGTATTGCGAACCGTCTCAGACGGTCAACCCGCAGTTATTGGTATCGATAGGTCCATGTCGATAATTAACATGCTTCGTTTTCCTCTGTGTACGTGCTGGTTATGCGTAAACTATTCAAACTTTATATGCTATTATCAAACTTGTATGCTCACCTTTACATTATATGTATTGACTTTATTTTAACGTATGTGACAGGTAATTAGGATGCTTATTTGCTAGGAAAGCGAGGCTAGAATAAGTTTCTAGAAGCCCCCAACAAATAGTTGTCTGCCGAGAACAAGCGTCTGGGGCATAGTTGTCTGTAGATCTTGTCCTCTGGCATTACAGCCAGAAAGTCAACAGAATAGGGGTCTAGAAGCAGATAAACAATTGCTGTAATAATATTTGAATCTGAGTTGTCGGAACGGAATTTCTTGTTTGGATGATTATCTGTAATGACATGTTTGTTTATTCGGGATACGGTATGGGACGTATCTTTAACTGAATTATATAAATAGTTGTTATGGAAACTTCTGAACAATCTGTTTCGCTCAGTGCCATGCCCCGATGATTCCGCCATCGGTTGGGATGTGACAATGGTATTATTCGCAACAAATGCTAACATTAAAAAGAAAAAAAATACCTTGAAGAACTTTCAGCCATATTAAAAACCTACAAACACATGTAACATAAACAAAACCATTAAGATTATCTATTATGAATTTTCAAATTAATTAAATTAATTATCAATTTTAGTTATAATATATGCTGATTTTTTTTTAAAACATATATGAAATAAAATCAACTAAAAACACATAACGAATCCTTATCAACCATGTGATAATATAAGCTTATTAGTATAAAAACATGTTACATAATCCATGCTGATTAGTTAAATAAACAAAAATGTGATGGAGATGTTATAATAACAGTTTGTAATACATTAATAGGTTTCATAAACATTCGGTTTCATAAACATACAGAATGTAAGAAACGTACCTTGTAGATTTGCTTCACGATCAAGAACAGGTAACTTGATTTTGATTCGAAAAACTTAGATATATAAAAAAACTGTTTGGTTATCATACAGAAAACCGAATTGCAGAATATATATATAAATAGGTGACATATACTAAGATAGAACAAAGCAATGTTATTACAAATCTTGTAAAAATTTATATAATAACTAACGATACATATTTCCAAATATGTATTGATAGAAATCAATTTTAATTGTTTCCTTATAATTTGTTACAATTATGTGGAACATTCCAAAAATATCATATCAATACGAAAATAAAACCATTCTTGAAGAATGATGATAAAAGTCAAATGTTAATTAATTTTAAAAATTAGAGAAAACTTTCAAAATCGACAATATATTTACTTTTTATTTATTAATTTATTTATTATTTAGGTTATATGGTAACAAAAACTGCATTTCACACTAACCACATCATAAGCATATCAACAACATATACATATTAGAAAATACTTGTCTAACAAACCATCAGTACTATCCCAAAGTTTCAAAACAAACCAACCATAAAACCACATTTAATATTCATGCTTAACCATCTAAAATAAACATAATAACCAACATTCACGAACCGCCTCTTTCTTTGTGATCTTGGGTACGACTTTGGTCAACATCAAACGCTGAGAAGACTTGACGTACGTAAAGAAAAGAGTGGAGCCGATCTCAATAAGCCATTTACCAAAAACTGCGTGTATGGCTACTGAGATAAATCTATATGATAACAAAAACCGCATTTGACGTCGAAACAATTAACAACCAAGTTTTGACAGTAAATAATGTCAAAGTTGTGTTATCCATTAACAGGAACACTAAGACTAAAGTATCAACTTTCATACAATAGAGTGTTGTTTACTTACTATTTGTTCAAAAGGTAAATGAAACACACTAACCACATCATCAGCATATAACCAACATATACATATTACCAAAAGAGTTTACTAACCAACCATCCGTACTATCCCCAAGTAACAAAACAAACCAACCAAAAACCATATTTAATATTCATGCTTAACCATCTAACATAAACATAATAACCAACATTCAGGCACGGCGTCTTTTCTTTGTGATCTTGTGTACGACTTTCGTCAACATCAAACGCTGAGAAGATTTGACGTACGAAAAGAAAAGAGTGGCGCCGAACTTGATGTGATTCAATTTCAAGAAAGCTGGCCACTTTTTAAAGCCATACCTGAACCCCTTCCCAGACTTCTTGGCTCTAGTGCACAACTTAGTGAGTTCAAATTTTTCGTTCTGAACTGTAACATTGTGCAAGTTGTCAATAGAAAGACACAGATGGCTTGAAACATCAGTCGGTAAACGCTGAGAAAAAAAAAACAAAAGGATTAATTATCTGATTCATTAATAAGTTATGTATCTTGTATTATAAAATTTTAAGGAAAGAAATCATATTATAAAGTTTACCAGTCTGCTTCCTGCTTTCTTTGTGAACTCAATTACAGCAGTTTTCTTGAACTTTTTCGATGTAGAGCATTTACGGTCAACATCATGAGCTTTGGAAGTCAAGGAACTGAATGCCTTACGCTTTGGTTTAGCCTAAAACAATAAGTGTAAAAATTATATAGAAATGTAAACTTTTGTTATATAAAATATATTAATAAGAAAAAAGTGTACAACAATACGATACATGGTTGTTTAAATAATCAGAGATAATTTAATGGTAGAATACTTACATGTTTGTTTTCAGCAAAGCTGATTTCCTGAAGGACCATACAATCATCAACTTTCAGAAACTTAGAACGTGTACCATAAGGCATATGAGACGTGGATGTCAAGGATCTGGATACCTTACCCTTTGGTTTAGCCTAAATAATTGAAAGTAAACAATAAGTGTAAAATTTTTACAGAAATGTAAAGTGTTGATGTATAAAGTTTAAGTCAACATTATATGTAATCGTATAAATGACATGATAAAGTTTTATAAAAAAATTGAATATTGAAAACAAACATTAAATAAGTATTAAATTAACATATTAAAATGAAAAATATATTTATTCATTAAAAGGATTATACATTTGTAAAGTCAACATCAAAAGCTGCGAAGACTTGACGTACTTAAAGAAAAGTGTGGCGCCGAACCGGATGTGATTTGATTTCAAGAAAGCTGACCACTTGGTAAAACCATACCTGTAACCATCATCAGACTTCTCGGCTCTTGTGTTCATATTAGTTAGCTCACTCCTTAGGTTCTGGATCGTAACGTCATGCAAGTTATCAATAGAAAGAGACATATCACTCGAAACATCAACCGGTAAACGCTGAGAAATGAACAGAATGGATTAATTATTAAATTCATTTATCAAAAAATTAGTAGACATTTAATAAATAATAATGATTATAATCATATCATAACGTATACCAGTTTGATTTCAGCCACTTTGGTGAAGTCTAAAAATGAATTGTTTTTCAACCTTTTGACTGTACGTTTACAGCGAACATCAGCCGTCGCCGTGGTGGATCTGCAAGCCTCACGCTTTGATTTAACCTAAATATTTAAAAGATATAAAATAAGTATCATAATTAAAAAGAACTATAATGATTTCATGAATGAATTTTATTAGTAAACATTATACAATGTGTACTTACAGTAATGTTTTCAGAAGGCTTCATTATATCAATGACAACACACTCATTCTTCCTCGAAACGTTTAAACGCGTACGATAGGCGATATGAGAATTTTTGGACAACTCGTGTAAACGAAATTTATTCTTTGGTATCAAGAAATTATCGAGATCCATATCAAACTTGCTTTTGACCTAAAACAAAAGAAAAAAAATATGATAAAGTAAAACGCATAATATGATAAAAAAATACAATGTACATATTGAAAAAAAAATATTAAATTATGTTATTAGTTCATATAAACCTTTGGAGAAACAGTTTCATCACCACAGACAACCTTTGACTTCCCTTTCGTGTCCAACTACACAAGAGTGAATAAGAAACATATAAATATAACATGAAGTAATTAATAGCATCTATATAATATATAAACAAACTTATAAAAAAATATTACATGACATTGAGAGGTAGCAGATGGAGTCTCTTTCAAAGCATCATTCTTTGTATTCCAACAATCATTGAACTACATAAAAGAAAATATTAGCACAATTTAATAGTGTACTTATGTAATAGATATAATAAGATCTGTTAATAATTTGAACGCATACACTTACCAGCTTCTTATCATCTTCTATCTCAATCATGGTTGTAAAACAAGGTTTCCAAGGCCGAGTACTCCCCGAGTAGTCGCTACAAGGTAGGCTGCCGAGGCGACTTTCTCTAACTCCGCCTAATTAATCGGAATCAATCAAACGCGGTCAAACTCAGCCAAAATCGGATTTCGTAGGTCAATTTGGGCCGAGTTTGACTTAGAAAAATAATAAAACATAATTTATATGACTATCATATTAAATAATGAATATCATTTTCACGTATTTTGTTATAAATATTAGTAAATTTATGTTATTAGACATATATTTATTTTCCGAAAACTAATTTCTTTATAATTTAACATGTCCGAGTGCTCCCCGAGTACTCTCCGCCTATGCCGAGTACTCTCAACTCCCCGGTCGACCGACTAGGGAGCGCCTAGCGACTTTTGCAACCATGATCTCAATTAGAGCAGCTATATGTCGATCAAACTTGTAGTCGTCAGTATCCTAAAAAATGACATCATAAATATAAAAATATAAAAATATAAGAATAAAACAATGTACTGGCTGTTAAAGTTTGTTAACATATATTAAAACATAGTTACATACATTAAATATAGACTCAAAATTTGGAAGTTGAAAGTCACCAACACTATCCCCAGCAACACCTTCTTCAACATGACTTTCGGTAGTCTGTGGCTTCTCCTTGTGTTTCGACTATAGATAAAAAGTCCACATTAGTAACAATGTTAAATAAAGTTCAACTAATAAGATCGTATCAATCAACTTTAACAACGAAGGAGCGTTGTTTTTAGGATCCATAACTACAAACGAAGTAAGCAATGTTTTTAAAAAATATAACGATAATCTATTTATAGAAACAATGTCTATTTACAGAAACCGAATAATAATTCTAAATACATAAAATTAAACTTAAAACAGTAATTTGTTTATAGAAACAAAAAAAAACTTTAAAAGGAAATTAAAGGTATCCTTAAAAAAATTAACAACTAACTAAATAGAAAAAGATATAATTGATAAAACAAACCATATGAACTTCAAAAGATAATCACATAAACTTTCAAAATAAAGCATGAAGACAAAACTTAAAACCAAAGACTATAGATATCAATAAACAAACAACACCAAGAAAACTGAACTAACCTGTTTTGGTTGACGAACACTCCGAGTTCGATTGTCACAAAAGATTGAGGGTTCACCATGAGAAAAAAACTATAAATCATTCAGAACATATATTATTAATTTTTGAAGAAAAAAACCAAACAGACAGGATAAAATCAACTAATAAGTGGCGTCGAACCGGATGTGATTTCATTTCAAGAAAGATGACCACTTGGTAAAACCATACCTGTAACCATCACCAGACTTCTCGGCTCTTGTTTTCATAAGGTATTTCCTATGATTCGAAACAAAAAACATAAAAGCTTAAATAAATTATTGTCTGTTGAAAAAATGAAAACCAAAGAAACATACCAACAATATAGGATCATCTTCATCAATCAACTTTAAAAACGAAGGAGCGTTGTTTTTAGGATCCATAACTGCAAAGGAAATAAGCAATTTAAAAAACAAATATAACGGTAACCTATTTATAGAAACAATGTCTAATTACAGAAACATGTTTAAAAAGAAATTAAAGTTATCTTTATACCTATTTAAAAATAATTATGCATAAACAGAAATTCAATAACAAATAATAAAGACTATACATATGAAACACCCTAATTTTGTAATTGACTAAAGTCGCAGCGGAAACACGTACCATAAAAATTTCTTTCCTTATAATTACCTTGACTTACTTAAAACTTCATTTTAATACAACTTTTTTTTTTCACATGAAGTCATCAAATAACTCATTTACAATTAAATACATGACATGGGTTTTCTAAATTTCAACACCAACGTTCCCGTACAATCTGTCTTGTGACTCGATCCTCGATCTCTAATCCTTGAAGATCCTCGTGACTCATACAACCTGCACTCACCACATTCATTCATACATTAGCACACATTATATAAACAAGATTCATTCACGAACACTTCACTATTCGTCATTTTTCAAACTTTAAGCATTACATCTGCGTATCCATTTCCTGGTGAGGCTTCAGTAATGTACCTGCATTACTTTTCATTCTCAAGGTACACCATTAAAACGTTAACACTCTACGTGTCTAAATCATGCTTACATACATACTTACATACAAACATACATTCACATCTACATACATACATATCTTTCCTACAACTTCACATACATGCATACACTCATACATGTCTTTACACATACATACATACATACACAATTACATACATACATACATACATACCTTTCCTACATCTTTACATACATGCATACACTCATACATGTCTTTATACATACATACATACACAATTACATACATACTTACATACATACATACCTTTCCTACATCTCTACATACACCCATATCCACATCATCACGCACACTCGTGACATTATACATCTATACATGCATACATCCCTACTTGTACACCTTTCAAACTCATACATGTCTACTCTCATACATACCGTCATATAACCACGTACTTGCTCACATACTTATAAACATACATCCATACATAACTACACATGTTCATACACTTAAACTTATAAAAACGTGGGTTTAATTAGTCGTACGTAACTTGAAACGCGTTTAAAACGAGTTCACAATACAAAACAGAGCAAACGAATAGTTTTCGCCAATCAGCTACCCACCTATATATTTACCTATGCCTTTCTACTTATATCGCTCCATGTATATATACATACACGCTTATCGCATCCCATAAACATTCTATAATAAGTTTAGAATACGATTCGGGACTCCTTTTCGGTTACGGGACTGTTCTGTACGAATTCTGCACATTATACTGAACTGGCAGCTGATGCACGGCCATGCGTCCAACCGCACGACCGTGCAGTGGCAACTGATGCACGGCCATGCATCCAACCGCACGACCATGCAGTTCCTACGACGATGGGGGCACTGGCAGTGCACAAGCTAGTGCAATGATTTGCTCGAAATCGCACGACCATGCGACCAAGCGCACGACCATGCGGCCAAGCGCACGACCATGCGGCCAGGAGCATGACCATGCGCCATTTCGCTGCAGATCCGTTTCAATGTCCGAAAATGCTAAAACTTGCATAACTTTCGAACCGTTTACCCGTTTAACCTCCCGTTTCTTCCCACATGCTTGTAAATTCACATTCTACCATATGGACTTAAAATCTTACCTCCGGATTACGGAAATTCTTAACTTACATACATTCGACTTATTACTATTTTCTAACTATTTGACCCGTTAAGGTTATTCGCGCATTAATTGGTCTATGACTGACCAAACCATCATCCCCACTTCCATACTTGTCCAAAACATTACTCTAATCGAATAACTTGCTTCTAAACCACTTTTAAGTTCGTTTACCCCAAAATACCCATCAAGGGCATTTTGGTCAACCTTAAACCCATCATTTACGACGAAAGACTTTAACACATATTTGACCTCAAACATCATATTTAATTCATTACAACACTTTATTACTTACTTGTACTACGAAGTGATTACGGAAATCACTTACCTTATGCGTCCGTGCTCGTATCCGAGTTCTCGCCTTTTCTTGACCCGTTATCCTTTCATGCTTGAGTCCGTCTTGACATGATTCCTATACTCTCTTTTCATCAAAATCACGCTCCTATTAGCATATGCATTCGTACATGATAACAATCATATCAATCACATATTTCACACTTAACCTTCATTAATCATTTTTAACAAACATAACTCATATAATCATACCCGTATACGTTTAAACTCATGTAACTCATCATGTCATTACATTTAACACGGATTGCTATAACATGTACCATACGACTTCCAATCAACCTACATTTACGACAACGAGTCAAATCATGTTTCTTATACTTAATTGACTTTCAAAAGTCAACTATTAACCATACTTAACTATCGACTTATCATCATATACCCGTAACATCACAATAGCTTATACGGACAACACTATATGCATTTCATCATACACTTGATGTGCGTGTACCACCTTTTAAGCATAACGTACAACTAATTCATACATGCATCTTCTAATTTCATACATAACCCATCAAAACCTACTACTAATCATCATGTTTCTTTTCCAATTAAACATCAAACATAGCAACATCATATTTCTCCTAATTCATCTAACAAGCTTTCATCATACCAACATAATACATCATTCTTTCAACAAGAATTAAACATAAATGGTGATTCAAGTCATCATCCTCACCATAGCAAACGGGTTTCACATCTAAACTTCAAATTAACACAAACCTTACATAACCCATGTTCTATATGATGTTTCTAACCCTTATACATGATCAATTTCATATTATCTCACGGATTGGAGCATAACCCACTTCACCCATGATCACAAATCTTAGATTTAAGACATACCTTATGATCCCCTCGTGTTGGTGATCATTAATCCATGCTCGGTTATGAGTTTAAGCATCATTTAGCCTTCCAATTTGATGAAAATGATGAAGTTAGGGTTCTTGACTCCATGGGAGTCTCCTGCTCGATCAAGAACACACGCGAAGTGTGTGTTTGTGTGTGTGTTTTGTTATTTAGTAACCCAACTTTCATTATATCCCATTTAACCCCTCCATGTTTGCCATTAAAACATAATTGGCACAACTTTCATCTTTTAAATAGTTTTTATCATACAATTTACTAGGTTAAATAGCCTAGTCATTTATTTCATGATATGTCATATAGGAACATACGACAAATATAAGCATTCGGGTTTTGGGGTGTTACAAGTCTACCCCCCTTAAATGAGGTTTCGTCCCCGAAACCTTTCTCATTTCCTCTTACACACACACATCTATTTTTTGACTTAATAGTCACATTATAATTATAAGTAATCGTCCTATCTCATTTCATAATTATTCATACACTTGACTTCTTCTTAACAAGTCTATACTTTCCATGGCATACTTTCACATAACATTCTCATTTCCTCGACCCGTTAGTAGCAGGTCAATATACATATTCATTTAAACTTATAATAATGCTTACCTTCATATGATCTGTTTAAAATAGATTTAATACTTTTGCCTCATCCTTTAAGATTCCATTCCATGCACACGTTGTATAACATTTAACTATTGTTTTGTTATCACCACAAAACTACTACTTCATAGTTACACCTACATGCTTAACTCCATAGTTAGCTCATTCTACTTTTCTATAGTCATTTGTACCATACATATCCTTACGTTACCTTCAACTTGCCTCATTCGTTCCACATTACTAACCTCTCATTTCGTGTCTTACTTATTTTGCATAAGCATACGTGTCGTGCAATTCATTTCATGAGAGTTTAACCAATACTCGAGCTTTTCACTCAAAACCTTTGAGATTCGCTTCTTGATGACATAGCTTTCTTCTTATGTCAACTAAAAAAAAAAAAATCAAACTTCCCATATTATACCATACCCATTCCATCATTCATTTCGTAGGTCGTACCCAATTAACCAATTCTTGGAATAAATCAAACTTCCCATAATACCCATTCCATATTGTGCCAATTAACCAATTCATACTTATCTAACATAGGTTAAACTTTTTACTGACCTCATCTCATATCATCAATCGACGATCCGCAACCCAGATCGATCCGCATTCTTCACGAGTACTAGCCATACTAGGCTAGATTTCATTCATCCGCGTAATGCGATTTCGCCCGTGCACATCCTTCCACCAATTCGTTTGGTTTCATCACATCAAGAGTTCCTAACATTATAATCTACAATTTTAGCGGTTAGCACATTTCATTCAAGCATTCATTATACTAGGTGATTACTCACCTATATTTCCTTTTTCAACGTCCTGCGTACAAACTTTAACACATTCCGCATTTCATTCCTTACATGCAATTCTTTTATTCTAGTTCCTCATTTCATCAACCTTTGCAGTTCGACCTTTCCAGGTCAGACTGTCATTTCTTACTTACCATAGATGTATTGAGGTACTCTTCGTACTTCTTTCCATTCATGCTTACTTGCAAAGACATTCATTACATCATTTCGGTATTCTTAACAAAACTTACCTGTTCGTACTTAAATCATTGTCCGGGTCGTAGCCCGTCATTCATTATGACTCCTAAGAGTCCATTACTAACACATTTAACACATAACTTGTTCGAACTTCTTTCTTTCGCTTTAAAATTTAGGTTTGCATGCCCATTACGATCATTCTTTTGTTTCTTACTTTACATTTACCCGTATGACTCGTTTGACACAACCATGGTCAAACTGTCGACACATTGTGATGTGGATTAATTTCATCCTTTTTATATTTTAAATCCGTCCCGCGAACTCAAACGTCACATTCATGCCTTTCATTGCTTTCATGTTTTGAATCCGTCTAGCGGTTCCAAACATACCATTCATACATTTTCTTCCTTTCGTGCTTTGAATCCTTTTCGCGGATTCAAACATTTCATTTACATTACCCATTCACATCTTTCATTCATTACATGTGCTGAATCCGTCTCACAGATTCAAACATATCATTTTCTGCATTTCATTCCTACATAGTACTCTCAATTTCCCGAGAGCCTTACTACCCACTTCACCCGCACGCCCACCTGCTACCCAATACTAACAGATATACCTGCGATAATTACCACGGTCTCACGAACGTCATATGCTTCTTGCGTACTGGCCAGGTGCGCAATTCACATACTAATTCCGTGCCTTCAGGTAATCATCGCCTTATGTCCGCATTAGTGGGTCTCAGTTCGTGCTACATTTTTACAATTTTACCAAGACAATATCGTTGTCTTCCGTTTAGTACTTACCCTCCCAAGGAGACTTCTTCCTTTTTCTTTTAACAACGGTACCCATACATATCAACATTGTGTACCTGGGGTCCGTCTGTCCATTCGCATCCTTGCCTGCCTTAGCATCCACCTTAGACTGCATTCACGGATCATCCTCTCCAAACTTTTAAGCTTACCTTGCACATAGCAAACCGTTAGCTTCTTCATGTGAATACATATATACACGTTTTCATTCCATTTCTACCTTTAGATCTTGATCGAGTCATGAATTGTACAGGTTCCTTATCACAAGAGCACATAGGTTTGAGTTCAAGTACCTACCTTCTCGTACTTGATTCCCTCAAACCAGGGCTCTGATACCAACTTGAAACACCCTAATTTTGTAATTGACTAAAGTCGCAGCGGAAACACGTACCATAAAAATTTCTTTCCTTATAATTACCTTGACTTACTTAAAACTTCATTTTAATACAACTTTTTTTTTTTCACATGAAGTCATCAAATAACTCATTTACAATTAAATACATGACATGGGTTTTCTAAATTTCAACACCAACGTTCCCGTACAATCTGTCTTGTGACTCGATCCTCGATCTCTAATCCTTGAAGATCCTCGTGACTCATACAACCTGCACTCACCACATTCATTCATACATTAGCACACATTATATAAACAAGATTCATTCACGAACACTTCACTATTCGTCATTTTTCAAACTTTAAGCATTACATCTGCGTATCCATTTCCTGGTGAGGCTTCAGTAATGTACCTGCATTACTTTTCATTCTCAAGGTACACCATTAAAACGTTAACACTCTACGTGTCTAAATCATGCTTACATACATACTTACATACAAACATACATTCACATCTACATACATACATATCTTTCCTACAACTTCACATACATGCATACACTCATACATGTCTTTACACATACATACATACATACACAATTACATACATACATACATACATACCTTTCCTACATCTTTACATACATGCATACACTCATACATGTCTTTATACATACATACATACACAATTACATACATACTTACATACATACATACCTTTCCTACATCTCTACATACACCCATATCCACATCATCACGCACACTCGTGACATTATACATCTATACATGCATACATCCCTACTTGTACACCTTTCAAACTCATACATGTCTACTCTCATACATACCGTCATATAACCACGTACTTGCTCACATACTTATAAACATACATCCATACATAACTACACATGTTCATACACTTAAACTTATAAAAACGTGGGTTTAATTAGTCGTACGTAACTTGAAACGCGTTTAAAACGAGTTCACAATACAAAACAGAGCAAACGAATAGTTTTCGCCAATCAGCTACCCACCTATATATTTACCTATGCCTTTCTACTTATATCGCTCCATGTATATATACATACACGCTTATCGCATCCCATAAACATTCTATAATAAGTTTAGAATACGATTCGGGACTCCTTTTCGGTTACGGGACTGTTCTGTACGAATTCTGCACATTATACTGAACTGGCAGCTGATGCACGGCCATGCGTCCAACCGCACGACCGTGCAGTGGCAACTGATGCACGGCCATGCATCCAACCGCACGACCATGCAGTTCCTACGACGATGGGGGCACTGGCAGTGCACAAGCTAGTGCAATGATTTGCTCGAAATCGCACGACCATGCGACCAAGCGCACGACCATGCGGCCAAGCGCACGACCATGCGGCCAGGAGCATGACCATGCGCCATTTCGCTGCAGATCCGTTTCAATGTCCGAAAATGCTAAAACTTGCATAACTTTCGAACCGTTTACCCGTTTAACCTCCCGTTTCTTCCCACATGCTTGTAAATTCACATTCTACCATATGGACTTAAAATCTTACCTCCGGATTACGGAAATTCTTAACTTACATACATTCGACTTATTACTATTTTCTAACTATTTGACCCGTTAAGGTTATTCGCGCATTAATTGGTCTATGACTGACCAAACCATCATCCCCACTTCCATACTTGTCCAAAACATTACTCTAATCGAATAACTTGCTTCTAAACCACTTTTAAGTTCGTTTACCCCAAAATACCCATCAAGGGCATTTTGGTCAACCTTAAACCCATCATTTACGACGAAAGACTTTAACACATATTTGACCTCAAACATCATATTTAATTCATTACAACACTTTATTACTTACTTGTACTACGAAGTGATTACGGAAATCACTTACCTTATGCGTCCGTGCTCGTATCCGAGTTCTCGCCTTTTCTTGACCCGTTATCCTTTCATGCTTGAGTCCGTCTTGACATGATTCCTATACTCTCTTTTCATCAAAATCACGCTCCTATTAGCATATGCATTCGTACATGATAACAATCATATCAATCACATATTTCACACTTAACCTTCATTAATCATTTTTAACAAACATAACTCATATAATCATACCCGTATACGTTTAAACTCATGTAACTCATCATGTCATTACATTTAACACGGATTGCTATAACATGTACCATACGACTTCCAATCAACCTACATTTACGACAACGAGTCAAATCATGTTTCTTATACTTAATTGACTTTCAAAAGTCAACTATTAACCATACTTAACTATCGACTTATCATCATATACCCGTAACATCACAATAGCTTATACGGACAACACTATATGCATTTCATCATACACTTGATGTGCGTGTACCACCTTTTAAGCATAACGTACAACTAATTCATACATGCATCTTCTAATTTCATACATAACCCATCAAAACCTACTACTAATCATCATGTTTCTTTTCCAATTAAACATCAAACATAGCAACATCATATTTCTCCTAATTCATCTAACAAGCTTTCATCATACCAACATAATACATCATTCTTTCAACAAGAATTAAACATAAATGGTGATTCAAGTCATCATCCTCACCATAGCAAACGGGTTTCACATCTAAACTTCAAATTAACACAAACCTTACATAACCCATGTTCTATATGATGTTTCTAACCCTTATACATGATCAATTTCATATTATCTCACGGATTGGAGCATAACCCACTTCACCCATGATCACAAATCTTAGATTTAAGACATACCTTATGATCCCCTCGTGTTGGTGATCATTAATCCATGCTCGGTTATGAGTTTAAGCATCATTTAGCCTTCCAATTTGATGAAAATGATGAAGTTAGGGTTCTTGACTCCATGGGAGTCTCCTGCTCGATCAAGAACACACGCGAAGTGTGTGTTTGTGTGTGTGTTTTGTTATTTAGTAACCCAACTTTCATTATATCCCATTTAACCCCTCCATGTTTGCCATTAAAACATAATTGGCACAACTTTCATCTTTTAAATAGTTTTTATCATACAATTTACTAGGTTAAATAGCCTAGTCATTTATTTCATGATATGTCATATAGGAACATACGACAAATATAAGCATTCGGGTTTTGGGGTGTTACAAGTCTACCCCCCTTAAATGAGGTTTCGTCCCCGAAACCTTTCTCATTTCCTCTTACACACACACATCTATTTTTTGACTTAATAGTCACATTATAATTATAAGTAATCGTCCTATCTCATTTCATAATTATTCATACACTTGACTTCTTCTTAACAAGTCTATACTTTCCATGGCATACTTTCACATAACATTCTCATTTCCTCGACCCGTTAGTAGCAGGTCAATATACATATTCATTTAAACTTATAATAATGCTTACCTTCATATGATCTGTTTAAAATAGATTTAATACTTTTGCCTCATCCTTTAAGATTCCATTCCATGCACACGTTGTATAACATTTAACTATTGTTTTGTTATCACCACAAAACTACTACTTCATAGTTACACCTACATGCTTAACTCCATAGTTAGCTCATTCTACTTTTCTATAGTCATTTGTACCATACATATCCTTACGTTACCTTCAACTTGCCTCATTCGTTCCACATTACTAACCTCTCATTTCGTGTCTTACTTATTTTGCATAAGCATACGTGTCGTGCAATTCATTTCATGAGAGTTTAACCAATACTCGAGCTTTTCACTCAAAACCTTTGAGATTCGCTTCTTGATGACATAGCTTTCTTCTTATGTCAACTAAAAAAAAAAAATCAAACTTCCCATATTATACCATACCCATTCCATCATTCATTTCGTAGGTCGTACCCAATTAACCAATTCTTGGAATAAATCAAACTTCCCATAATACCCATTCCATATTGTGCCAATTAACCAATTCATACTTATCTAACATAGGTTAAACTTTTTACTGACCTCATCTCATATCATCAATCGACGATCCGCAACCCAGATCGATCCGCATTCTTCACGAGTACTAGCCATACTAGGCTAGATTTCATTCATCCGCGTAATGCGATTTCGCCCGTGCACATCCTTCCACCAATTCGTTTGGTTTCATCACATCAAGAGTTCCTAACATTATAATCTACAATTTTAGCGGTTAGCACATTTCATTCAAGCATTCATTATACTAGGTGATTACTCACCTATATTTCCTTTTTCAACGTCCTGCGTACAAACTTTAACACATTCCGCATTTCATTCCTTACATGCAATTCTTTTATTCTAGTTCCTCATTTCATCAACCTTTGCAGTTCGACCTTTCCAGGTCAGACTGTCATTTCTTACTTACCATAGATGTATTGAGGTACTCTTCGTACTTCTTTCCATTCATGCTTACTTGCAAAGACATTCATTACATCATTTCGGTATTCTTAACAAAACTTACCTGTTCGTACTTAAATCATTGTCCGGGTCGTAGCCCGTCATTCATTATGACTCCTAAGAGTCCATTACTAACACATTTAACACATAACTTGTTCGAACTTCTTTCTTTCGCTTTAAAATTTAGGTTTGCATGCCCATTACGATCATTCTTTTGTTTCTTACTTTACATTTACCCGTATGACTCGTTTGACACAACCATGGTCAAACTGTCGACACATTGTGATGTGGATTAATTTCATCCTTTTTATATTTTAAATCCGTCCCGCGAACTCAAACGTCACATTCATGCCTTTCATTGCTTTCATGTTTTGAATCCGTCTAGCGGTTCCAAACATACCATTCATACATTTTCTTCCTTTCGTGCTTTGAATCCTTTTCGCGGATTCAAACATTTCATTTACATTACCCATTCACATCTTTCATTCATTACATGTGCTGAATCCGTCTCACAGATTCAAACATATCATTTTCTGCATTTCATTCCTACATAGTACTCTCAATTTCCCGAGAGCCTTACTACCCACTTCACCCGCACGCCCACCTGCTACCCAATACTAACAGATATACCTGCGATAATTACCACGGTCTCACGAACGTCATATGCTTCTTGCGTACTGGCCAGGTGCGCAATTCACATACTAATTCCGTGCCTTCAGGTAATCATCGCCTTATGTCCGCATTAGTGGGTCTCAGTTCGTGCTACATTTTTACAATTTTACCAAGACAATATCGTTGTCTTCCGTTTAGTACTTACCCTCCCAAGGAGACTTCTTCCTTTTTCTTTTAACAACGGTACCCATACATATCAACATTGTGTACCTGGGGTCCGTCTGTCCATTCGCATCCTTGCCTGCCTTAGCATCCACCTTAGACTGCATTCACGGATCATCCTCTCCAAACTTTTAAGCTTACCTTGCACATAGCAAACCGTTAGCTTCTTCATGTGAATACATATATACACGTTTTCATTCCATTTCTACCTTTAGATCTTGATCGAGTCATGAATTGTACAGGTTCCTTATCACAAGAGCACATAGGTTTGAGTTCAAGTACCTACCTTCTCGTACTTGATTCCCTCAAACCAGGGCTCTGATACCAACTTGAAACACCCTAATTTTGTAATTGACTAAAGTCGCAGCGGAAACACGTACCATAAAAATTTCTTTCCTTATAATTACCTTGACTTACTTAAAACTTCATTTTAATACAACTTTTTTTTTTCACATGAAGTCATCAAATAACTCATTTACAATTAAATACATGACATGGGTTTTCTAAATTTCAACACCAACGTTCCCGTACAATCTGTCTTGTGACTCGATCCTCGATCTCTAATCCTTGAAGATCCTCGTGACTCATACAACCTGCACTCACCACATTCATTCATACATTAGCACACATTATATAAACAAGATTCATTCACGAACACTTCACTATTCGTCATTTTTCAAACTTTAAGCATTACATCTGCGTATCCATTTCCTGGTGAGGCTTCAGTAATGTACCTGCATTACTTTTCATTCTCAAGGTACACCATTAAAACGTTAACACTCTACGTGTCTAAATCATGCTTACATACATACTTACATACAAACATACATTCACATCTAATGACCATGCGCCATTTCGCTGCAGATCCGTTTCAATGTCCGAAAATGCTAAAACTTGCATAACTTTCGAACCGTTTACCCGTTTAACCTCCCGTTTCTTCCCACATGCTTGTAAATTCACATTCTACCATATGGACTTAAAATCTTACCTCCGGATTACGGAAATTCTTAACTTACATACATTCGACTTATTACTATTTTCTAACTATTTGACCCGTTAAGGTTATTCGCGCATTAATTGGTCTATGACTGACCAAACCATCATCCCCACTTCCATACTTGTCCAAAACATTACTCTAATCGAATAACTTGCTTCTAAACCACTTTTAAGTTCGTTTACCCCAAAATACCCATCAAGGGCATTTTGGTCAACCTTAAACCCATCATTTACGACGAAAGACTTTAACACATATTTGACCTCAAACATCATATTTAATTCATTACAACACTTTATTACTTACTTGTACTACGAAGTGATTACGGAAATCACTTACCTTATGCGTCCGTGCTCGTATCCGAGTTCTCGCCTTTTCTTGACCCGTTATCCTTTCATGCTTGAGTCCGTCTTGACATGATTCCTATACTCTCTTTTCATCAAAATCACGCTCCTATTAGCATATGCATTCGTACATGATAACAATCATATCAATCACATATTTCACACTTAACCTTCATTAATCATTTTTAACAAACATAACTCATATAATCATACCCGTATACGTTTAAACTCATGTAACTCATCATGTCATTACATTTAACACGGATTGCTATAACATGTACCATACGACTTCCAATCAACCTACATTTACGACAACGAGTCAAATCATGTTTCTTATACTTAATTGACTTTCAAAAGTCAACTATTAACCATACTTAACTATCGACTTATCATCATATACCCGTAACATCACAATAGCTTATACGGACAACACTATATGCATTTCATCATACACTTGATGTGCGTGTACCACCTTTTAAGCATAACGTACAACTAATTCATACATGCATCTTCTAATTTCATACATAACCCATCAAAACCTACTACTAATCATCATGTTTCTTTTCCAATTAAACATCAAACATAGCAACATCATATTTCTCCTAATTCATCTAACAAGCTTTCATCATACCAACATAATACATCATTCTTTCAACAAGAATTAAACATAAATGGTGATTCAAGTCATCATCCTCACCATAGCAAACGGGTTTCACATCTAAACTTCAAATTAACACAAACCTTACATAACCCATGTTCTATATGATGTTTCTAACCCTTATACATGATCAATTTCATATTATCTCACGGATTGGAGCATAACCCACTTCACCCATGATCACAAATCTTAGATTTAAGACATACCTTATGATCCCCTCGTGTTGGTGATCATTAATCCATGCTCGGTTATGAGTTTAAGCATCATTTAGCCTTCCAATTTGATGAAAATGATGAAGTTAGGGTTCTTGACTCCATGGGAGTCTCCTGCTCGATCAAGAACACACGCGAAGTGTGTGTTTGTGTGTGTGTTTTGTTATTTAGTAACCCAACTTTCATTATATCCCATTTAACCCCTCCATGTTTGCCATTAAAACATAATTGGCACAACTTTCATCTTTTAAATAGTTTTTATCATACAATTTACTAGGTTAAATAGCCTAGTCATTTATTTCATGATATGTCATATAGGAACATACGACAAATATAAGCATTCGGGTTTTGGGGTGTTACAACATATCAAAAAACAAACAATATCAACAACATATAACTAATCTGTTTTGTTAGATGAACAATCTGCGTCCGAATTTCAAAAAAAGATTGAGGGTTCACCATGGGAAAATACAAACAATAAATCAATCAGAATATATTAATAAGTAAAAAAAATTTAATGAACATAAGGGATAAAATTACATATTAAAAACTTAAAAAAAACAACTATAACACTTAACTAACCTCTTTTGTTTGACGAATTATCGGAGTCCGAAATCAGATCTATAGAAATCAGAATAAAGAAAAAGTTATTACAAATGAGAACAAAGAAAAAGTTATTAGAAATACAAATAAAGAAAAACATAAAGTTTATAAAGTTTGATCGGATCTACAGAAATCAAAACAAACAAAAAGTTATTAGAAATCGAAAGAATATTTATAAAATGAACTTTATATACAATCGAATAACATAAAAAACAACATACCTTTAATTTCTTTGATCGGATCTACAGAAATCAGAACAAAAATGGTTTTTAAATGTATATATAAAATATAAAATGATAAAAATTATGGCAATTTCAAATGTATATCTATAAGATTATACATATTAAGTTTATAATCAAATTAAACATAAAAGATACATTAAAATTATAAGTCTACAAAAATTAGATTCCATATTACCTAAAAATGAATGTAAATTAGTAAACAAATCAATTTAAGTATCATACTTTTATATTATATAACAACATGATTTCAAATAATGTTTAACATATTTTTGTTTAAAAATCGATAGAAAAAAATCACAAAATCTATATATGTAAATCAATTATTACTGTTTCCTTTTTGATTTGACATAGATGAAATTTTCAAAAAATATATTATGTAAATAAAATAATATAGATTTAAAAAACTTAATTCAAAATAAAAATAGATTAACTAAATCAATTAACATTATTTCAGTATCGGTTTGGAATAGGTGCAGAAATTGTATATGACATGTTAACTGCTACTTTATGAAGTTTAATTCCAGGTAAAAATTTATTTTTAAAAAATAACAAATCAATAGTGAAGATACTCTTTATAAGATTAAAAATACATAGAACAGAATTATTGGTATCGTACAAATATATTTAGAGGTTCGGATGGTTGATTCTAGGAATCAATGTCATAACCAAAACAACTTATTGATGTGGAAATAAAGAAGACAAATACTAAAAGGAATGTAATACCAAAATGGTATTATGCATTCAAACCAACACTAATATTAAAAACAAAGGAGCGTTGTTTATAGAATCCATAACTGCAAAGGAAATAAGGAATTTTCTAAAAACAGTAATGTGTTTATGGAAACAAAAACATCTTTAGAAAGAAATTAAAGGTATCTTTAAACCTAAAAAGAAAAACTCATAACTGACAAAACTAATAATATGAACTTCAAAAGATAATGAGTTAATGACATAAAGTTTCAAAATTATGCCTACACAGAAAATTTAATAAGAAATAAAAAATAAGAAAGGGTATACATATCAAAAAGCAAACAATACCAACAACATTTAACTAACTTGTTTTGGTAGACGAACATTCCGAGTGCGAATTTCAAAAAAGATTGAGGGTTCACCATGGGAAAATACAAACAATAAATCATTCAGAACATATATTACTAATTTAAAAAAAACAGTGACACAAAATTTAATAAGAAATAAGAAACACTATACATCAAAAAACAAACAATACCAACAACATTTAACTAACCTGTTTTGGTAGACGAACATTCCGAGTACGAATTTCACAAAAGATTGACGGTAAACCATGGGAAAATACAAACCATAAATCATTCAGAACATATATTACTAATTTAAAAAAAATTACTGAACAGAAAGGATAAAATTAAATATTACAAACTTAAAAAAGATTTAAAAAAATATAAAATTTAACTAACCTCTTTTGTTTGAGGAATTATCGGAGTCCGATTTTTATCACAGATTACGGATTCACATGAAAAAATAAACCTAAAAAACCAATCTTCAGACTAAAAAACTTCACATCAAACAATAACCTAATAGATTATGTAACACATAGATCTAGACGATTACAACCAAATTAAACCTAATCAATAACCAAAAACGATAAGATTCGCAATCAAAGAGCTAATAAGCCTAAATTCGTAAATACAAAATATATGTGATACTGAAAGGAAAAGATTACCAGTAATCAAATATAGATAGACCAACATGATGATGCTTCTGGAAAACGGTGGAAACAAAGAGAGCATCGAATCGGATTAACATACCTGCAACTTATGTTTACGGATCTACAAAAAAAAAGAACAATGACAAACTTAATATCAATCGAATCAGTTTGTAAAAAAATATCAACATCTATATAATCGAATAACACAAAGAAACAATATTTAGCTTTGTTAATCACCTTTGAATTTGATCAAATCTTGATAAATCTAAACACAAAAAACTAAATTAAAAGTTTTTAATAGACAAAAAACGGTGGAAACAAAGAGAGCATCGAATCGGATTAACATACCTGCAACTTATGTTTACGGATCTACAAAAAAAAAAAAAATAAGAACAATGACAAACTTAGTATTAATCGAATCAGTTTGTAAAAAAATATCAACATCTATATAATCAAATAACACAAAGAAACAATATTTAGCTTTGTTTTGGTAGATTTACCTTTGAATTTGATCAAATCTTGATAAATCTAAACACAAAAAACTAAATCAAAAGTTTTTAATAGACAAAAATAAACAAACCTCAGTTGTCCGACCAAAAGCATTCCACGTTCAGACACCATCAAATGAATATAGTCCTTCAAGCCCTAGGAGATCTGATGGAATTGTGTAGAGGAAGAAAGCTTTCAAAAAATATAAGCTTCAAGCCCTAGGAGATCTGATGGAATTGTGTAGAAGAAGAAAACTTTCATAAAATTTAAGGGATCTAAATCAAACTGATCCGACCCGGACTTTATTCGGATCCCGCGTCCATTTGTGAAGCAATTAGTTAATTTAGAATTCTTTTATCAATTCCCTCCTAAACTCAACAAAAAAACTTGCCACATCAGCAAAAATGGCCAAAATCAAATGCCACATAGCCCATATTACATCTCATCTATCTCTTATACTAAAGCAAAATAGTGGTTGAGTTTTTGACCTTGATGTGGCTATTCTCTTTGGCCAGAGAATTGTGATTTTTGGGCGGCATTCTGTATTCTACATATTTCCTTCAATTTCTATCAATGCTATTAAATTCTCAAAAACCTTAACCACCTTCTATCTTCAATTATTTCGAATACCACCGCCTTCTCTCTTCAACCTCTACTTCGTCCTTTTCTTCATCTTCTTCACTCGATTTCTGCAATTATTGGTTGATCCATGTCGAAAGCTGTAAGTGTAGATTGTTAATTTCGTAGTTTAATCTTCCTTTTTTTGTTCGGATTTTGATTTACTTTTTGAAGAACTATCTTTCTGTTCAAGAAACCCTAGATCCGATTGTCATTATAGATATGTTGTTTATGTTTATTATCTTTATGTTTTTGTTGTAGATTTTGATGGTTACTCATAACCCTAAATCGATTGTAATGTATAATATCTTTTATTTCGTATCTTAATGTTATCTATCCATATATGTGTGTATAATAACTTTTCTTCTGTTTTCTTCAATTCCAATGATGTGCTATATATTTTATATGTAATTTGGTCCATAATCAACATTTATGCTTTGTAGATAATATGGTTCTAATTTCAATATTTTTGTGTGTATTTTTTTTTTTTGTTTGTAGGTATGGAAGTTGGGTTTCTAGTTCATATGACGGATCCGTATAAATATGAGTTGGTTAGGATCCCTGCTTTATTTGCCATTTTTCTTTTGTTAGATGTTGTGAAGTTTTAATTTGGTTGTATGATTTCTTATGTTGGTGTTGTTGATTAGGTCGTTAATTGTTTTTTGTATGCGGTTTGTGTTGGTCATGGTGATTTTGTGTTGTCAGGAGGGTGGTCGTCACTGGACGGTCGTTGATAGTTGGGTATCAACGTTAACGCTGGTTTAGAATACCTAGCCACCGCCTCCCGGGCATGGCGGCTAGGGTTTTGTTGAACGTATGGCGATGCCGGTTCATTGGTATATTCATTTATGTACTATAAAATGCTACAACATCAACCAGTAACATTTTATAGCTGTTTGGTGTTGTACCGTGTGGTGAAATGGTTGTACCGTTGTTAGAAATAGTAATTTAACGACCGTTAAATAGGAATTGTAGTTGCGTTTGGTTTAAATGGATCGTTGTTACACAGAGGTTGTGATGAGTTATAACAAAATAAAGGCAATATGTCGCCATGGTGTGGCAGCTATGGAGGATGGCAGCTTAGTACCTGTAACCCCTATTACAGCCATGGTGGCTTGGTCCTTTTGCTTACTCTGAGCCTCATGAATCTGTTAGTTATTGCCTATTTGTTTAGAAGATCATGTACACTATAATGTAATTAGCAAATATTGTTGTAATGGTAACAAGCTTGGATTTATGATGGTAGAGCAAATGAGTAATGGTGTGTATAAAATCATTTGGTTGTTTTAAATTTTCACTCACTGGTTTGTTTTCGACACGCCCAGTACTTTTAGTGAGCATTACGATATGCCGACAGGTAACTACCGATACCCTATTTTATAAATGTGGCAAAATGGGTGGGTTGGGGATAATGGGTCAAACTAGGTTTGGTGATGCAGAGTAAGCATCTTTCTTTTAAGAGTAAATTACCTTTATTCCCAGACCAAGTCCAGCCAACAAACCATTTTCATTCATTTTATTTTATTTGGTATGAAATATATATATTATGCTAATCATGATTGCAAAACAAAGGTGTATGAGTACTTTTGCAGCATTTTGTAACTACTTGAAAGCAATCACATCTGATCGGGATGCAATATACAGTAAGAGCTTGAAATGGGTCAGTCAGTACATATGGGCATTATCCTTGCTGGTGATTTATGGTAAGTTTGCTTTTGTTCGCTTTTTTTTTTCAATTTAAATTTTAGTTTTTGCTATATTTTGGTAAAGTTGCTAAGCATTATGTTTTTACAAATTTGAAATCATTAGAGGCATCTTTGTTCAAGTCTTGGTATAACCAGTCAGATGGTTAAGCTGCTAAAAAATGCATTCAAAAGCGTAAAAGACTTTAATATAAGGTAATTAGACAAAAAAAACTTATTTTTTTGGTGACTGAGCTTTTCGGTAGCGGTGACAAAAGAGCAACACCAAATAACATAGTTAATTCTTCATTTTTTTGTTCCACTTGACTGCATTGTTTCTAATTTTTCCAGCTGACATTTATGTATTAATTTTATTTGAATAAATGTTTAATTTTGTAAACTGTTATGTGTAGGTGGCATTTTGGCTCACCAGATTGACTTCTACTGATTGTTGCGGGTGCTCATCGGGACAGAATCAGACAGTACCAACACCGGAAGATTAAAATATCAAATCGAGGAGAACCAAACCTATCTAAACGAGTTCCATTTAAGACTGTAACGATTTGCGTTTTGGATTTCCTAATTCTCACAAGGAGTGTAATAGTTTTTTAGCGTTATCAGGGAAATGACCACCATACCTACCTAATACATTTTTTTTTGTTTTGCTACTTATCTTTACTTTGCTTTCATAATTAAATTGGTGTCGAATTTTGGGTGCAGGCCATGGATACTGAAGACAAGGAGAGCAAATAACTAATTGGACATAGAGTTTTTGTTATTACTGGTATGCTAAGATTGAGACAAAGTTAAACTTTTATGGTAAATGAACTAATACATATATTTGGAAAACTATTGGAGTTATGTGTTTTTTAATTGTTGTTTATAGAGAGGCATGAGTGTAGCAGGTGGTTTGAGTGCGAAAATCTGGTGGCAGATCAGTTGTTAGTGGTTGTGGGCGGTGGTGATTGTTAGCCATACCATTGTGGTGATTAGGGAAAAGAGGGATGGTTTTCAACAACCGGTGAGCCATTTGTAGTAAAGGAGGATGATTTCCAGTTTCATTCCAAGGTAAGTGTTTACTTTTTTTTTTGTTGCAAATACAGGTGTAAGTAAACTGGCAACTCACATGTTTTACTGTTTTTTGTTATGTGCATTCAAAGGAAATTGGCATCAATATAGATTTCGCAACTTCGACCAGTTAATAATGGGTCGATTCTGTTTTATCTTTAATGGGTCGATTTAACAATTAAAAAAGCTAACTCAGATAAAATTACTTTGAGATGGCAGTGGGTCATACTCAGATAAATGGTCATCGGTCACCATCTTAACACCATCTTTGTCGAAAACGTATTGTGAAACGATACAGAGGTGGAATACTAAAATCATTAACTGACCGATGATGGTGATGCTCAGAGGTTGTCCGGTATGCGCCATGCTCTTCTCCTGTTTCTTTGAGTTTTTGGTTAGGTTTGTTGGGTTTTGTGGACATCGATGTGGAATGTTGTTTGGCATGTTAAAGTGTTTTTCATTAAAATTACATTTACATTAAGCGTTTGGAAATCAAAAAGTGGAACGCTCTTTGAGCTTGGGGTACAATTTCTGTCTTTCTACTTTTTTAAGTATTTGTGATTTTTTTCTCAGTTAGTTTGTTGGTTGATGCAGATACTGTCGTCAATAATTGTTCAATATGTAGGAACCACATCATGGATTTTTGTGAGTTCTATATTTTCGTATTATTACTTTCATCAGACTTTGGGTAAAGTGTATCAGGGTATGACTTATTGATTATGTAATGGTAAAATAAATTTAGGAGTTGCTGCAACAAAACAGACTCTGATTTATTTTTACCTCAATTCACATCTAAACATTGTATAATCTGAATTTTCAAACACCCAGAGGCTCAAAACAAACTTTCAAATCACATAATTGCTTTAAACACAACACTAAATACCCCTTAAATCACAATTGATAGATGGTTTTAATAGTTGAAAGTAATGGAACTCTTGACACTCAATAGGTCATCTGTTATCATATTGGTCTTTTAAAACCATAATTTTGTAATTCTTTAAAACTCACTGTTGATTTCAAGCTTAATGGAGTCGTTTTGGAGTAATGGATTCAGTACTGCTTTTCTAGATTTTATCTTCATGTTCATGTAATTTAAACTCATATGGAAGTTGATTTTGTTCGTTAGTCATCTTTTTTTTTATTGTCGGGTTCATCATATAATTTCTAAAGAATTATATGGGTTTTGATTTATCCATGAGCTAATATTAATTGGGTTGTCGAGATTCGACGGGTTTAGATTTTTTCATGATCTAAAATTAATGGTTGGATGATATGGACTACTAATAGATAATTGCAACTTGAAGTTGTAATGACCAGCATTTAGTGTTTGGATAACATATTATGCTTCAGATTATTTGGTTATTCAGAGGTTAAGGAATCATTTTCTTACATGCTGCAAGTCTACAACAAAACTAAAAGAGTTATCTATTCTTACATTAGATAATGGGAGGAAGGAGATACACAAGATGGTTCATGAAGAGTATGCAATGGGCCACCATAGCCATAGGTATGTAGTTATTCTTCTTTTTTATGTTAATTTTCCTCCGGTGCATCCTTTATACATCATTCGGACTTCACATAGGAATTGTGTAGTCTTCTATATATGTGCATTGGTGGGTGGGTCGAGTAACATTTCCAAACTGTTAGTTTTTTTATCTCACATTGGAAAAAACAAATTGCGACAAGGTCAGTTGTAACACCTCGAAATTTTGTGTCCAATCATGTGTTAACACGTGTCGATTGTTTACACGTGGCATTGATATTAAATAAAGGACTAATTTTGACAAGCCTTGAAAGTATGTAAATTCGAGGGTTATAAATGTCAACAAAGGGTAAATATACTGTATAGTAACCCTAAATGATGCTCGTACCTTCAAACGAATAAATCATGGATCGTACGGAAGCGAAACGCGGAGGAAAGTGAGAGATTATGAGCTACAGGGGTTAACCGTGTCAACATGTTTAAATTATACCTCTGAGTGACCCTTTAACGTTCCCGAGGCTTTGTAACAGTAATATACGCTCACCAGAATATACTGTATAAATTCCGCGAAGTTCCGTTTAAAACTAGAAAGTTATGATCAAATTCGTATGAGAAGGGTTAAAGGCGTCAATAATATAATCTAAGGTCTTCCGGATAATAAATAAACTAACCGGGGGCTTAACAATGCGGGTAAATAACGCGAGGTCCTTAAATGTAATTAATCGAGGGCCATATCGCAAAGTTACCCCTTCAAACCCGAAAGGTCAGGTAATTAATTACCAAGATTTTATAATCATTACAAAAGATTTAAAAAGATATTCATTTTAACCCCTTATGGACCGTAAAGGTTATGACTTACGGACCGTAAGGAGGGGAATGATTGATTTTGATCCGCCTCTGGCTTACGGACCGCAAGGCCGAAGCCATACGGTCCGTAAGCGATGCCCAGCGACAGAAAGTTGGTTGTTGGCTGTCCAAAGCGGTAAAACATGAAGTAATGGGTTTCTCAGGGTCATGGGTGCCCCCTACTCGACCCATAACTCTCTAGGATACCTGCCATTCATCCATGGTCACTGGTATAGTGTGTTGTGATGATCTTAATGCCATTCTTACACTATAAATAGAACCATTGTATGCATAAGTTTCATCACAACTCAAAACACATTCTCTGATCATTCTTGGAGCTTTCAAACCTTCTTCTTTGTTCTCTAAGCAAGCCTAAGCTTCTGTAAGTCATTTATATCCTTTGTAGTTTGATTTTACTTAGTAAGATAGCTAAAAACCAAACCGTCGTAAATACGGTTTGACTTCAAAATAAATCCGTAATGGCTCAGTCTTATGACGGATCAAAAGTAGTTATGAGTTGGTAATTATGTGGGTAATAAACCCCTAAAAGGGTTCCCTCTGATCGCCACTCTAACTATGTCGAATGTCGAGTCAAACGTACACTTAAAAAGTCAACAGAAAGTCACTTTGCGATTTTGTGCATAATCTGTAATGTATATGCTATGAAACCTGTTTTGATGATCATAAAACATGATATTAAGTATATAAACTTGTCTACGCTCGTTTGATTCGGCCATTTGCTATATTGACCCGGTTCGGAGCCGAATGTCGCAAAAGTTGACTTTTGCTTTGACTTCAGTTCTGACCCGTTTTAGTACAATGTAGATATGCCTTAGGACTCTCCTAGGACCAGGTCACGTGTTGGTATCACCCTCTGTGACCGGTTCATTGTTTGTCCGAGTCTTTTACGCATTTCCGTTAATCGCCTAAAAGTTGACCGTAACGCCCTTTTTAAAATAAAACGAGTATTTCGGACACGTGAACGGACCATAACCTTGCTTACTAAATTATAAGCATGTCCTTAAAGTTTCACGTCAATCCGAGGTCTAGAATGAGAGTTATGCTAAATAGCGCATTTATAAGAAACTTTTGTAATAAACGGCGCAATTAGCATAACGCCTATCTAAACCAAGATTTCGTCACCAAAACTTTTACCCACTGTTATAAAATAATATTTTTGAAATTTTAAAGATTTTTAATAATTTTTACCTCGCTCATAACCTGCGGTTATGGCTACGGTTCGGTAAATACCGAATATGCCCTTTTCGGCCAAAACTTGAGTTCTACAAGGTCTTTTGACCCGATTCCAGTTGCTACTGATTTTAAATAATAAATAAAGTATTCTAAACTTTATAAACTGTTCGGGAAACTCAGATTTCCTGTAAAACTCGAAAAGCTCTTTAAAAGTCTTTAAAATGACTGAAAAACCCCTACGTGGCGTAATATTAACTTAAACTCGTTACGGGCATCACGGAAGGTATCCTACTGATACCACTACCTCTTTAAGGCATATTGACTTAGGAAATAAACGTAGGACTCTCATGGTTAACCGTTTCGCATATTGTGCGCACGGTTCGGCTTATGGAACTAGTTTTCATAAATTAGCCGACATGGGTCAAACCATATTATTTTGACCCCAAAATCCAGAGTGTGAACCTTGAACCGATATAAAACAAGTCTCTGAACTTGTTGGGTCAGAATCACACTCCATTCTCGGTTTTCGCCTTTTCGCGCGATTAAACCATATTTATATTTCGGAACCAACCGGTCTAGGCTACGGCCAATATAAAGACCCGTTAGGATTCTAATAGATTAATTAAAACCTTCGTTCCAGAATAGGAGCCCCAGTAAAAGCTACCTTTGACGTAATCCATTAAGGAATATACTTGCAAAGGTAAATACTTTTAACTTATTTTCCCTTATACGGGCTTGGGATACGGTATATTAATACCGCTTGATTGAGCATCATATCTTCCATCGCTTAGGTGGTTAATTGAATAATGTGATCGGCTCATTTAAACAGTCTTGTTACTTAAAAGCCTTTGGGTGGTTAATGACCGTTGTCCCGGATATCCTTGGCATCATTTTACGAAATGGCCACGACCTCGACATCCCGGTGTAGGCGTACACCCGGTATATTATGTCGACATTATTATTATTAAAAGACGTAGCCGTTGGTTTTTACACCACGGTTTTACGCAATGTGGTGTGTCTATTAATCTTTAACCCGGTCAGGATCCGGGCTACTGAACGCATAAAAGGACATGTAATTCGTTTACAAGATTTTAATAATTTTCCCAAGTTATAAAAGAGTTTGTGCCTTGTGCATTCAAATCAATTTTATTAAACATTTTCAAATGTGTCAGTTGAACGTATTTACCAGTGTAAACTGACGTATTTTCCCCAAAAGATTAAGTGCAGGTACTACACGAAATTTGGCTGGTAATAGCTTCCTAGCATCACGAATAGTCTCGCAAACTTGATGCTGTATCTGACTGAACAATACTTTATTTTATTTATGATCCCCTGTGGATACAATTCGACTCCTGTAATACACTTGATATTACATTCAAAAGGTTGAATTATATTATCTTTATGCTTCCGCTGTGCATTCATATAATTGTGTGGTTTGACTGTATTGTTGCCAACTACGTCACGGTAATCCCCCACCGGGCCCACCGGTGATACACGTGGAAATCGGGGTGTGACAGGTTGGTATCAGAGCCAACATTGAGCGAATTAAACACTATCCTAATGTGTTTAATCTCAGTGACACAATTGCACATACTTGAGTCTAGACAAGAACATAGGACAAATTCGAATTGTTATTCCCAATTTGTCTTTTCTTTTATTATTTTACTTAAAGATTTTGAAAGCAGGAAATATGCCGCCAGTGATATTCCGAGGAAGAGGAAGGGGAAGGAGAGGCAGAGGAGAGATCGTTACTCATCACGATCACGAAGCCGGACCTTCAAAGACGCGAGCTCCTTCAACCACAAGGAGTGAAGAACCGCAAAGGCGAAGAGACCTTTATGAACCTGCGAGGCATTCCACCTCGCATAGCTCAACGCCGTCATACCGGCACTCATTCGGGCCAAATTCAGAGAATGACCCCAACAACCCACAACCCTCCTTCATACCTCTACAGCGTTCGGTATCACACCGAAATTTTGACGACCCTACTCCATACTTCAGAGGTCAGTTTAATCCAGCTGACTACATCCAGGAACCTTCAGGTTTTGTTCCATTAGGGCCGCAAGATCACTTCTCCGAAGATCATATGGACGAGGATACTGATCCGACAGAACCTGCTCGTGGTACGCCCACGCACCCAATAGAAATCTCTGATGGGTCATCCTTCCATGGTACATGATGTGTGTAAAATGCAACATATAAAACACATCAATTAAGGCATAAAACTAACCCTTTTTAAGTACTAATGTTGGAAAAAAAGTGTTTTTGTCTTCCTTTTGTATTTTCAGGATGAAATGAGCTCAAAATCACAAAAGAAGCAAAAAGACTACTAAATCTACCATAAATACAAGAAAAGGAACAAAAGTGAACTGCCCGGACCCTCAACAGCACCTCCCAAGACAAAGAGAAGAGAAACAGAGCCTGAACACGCCCCGTGTCCAGTGAACACGGGGGCGTGCCCAGGAAGCAGCAGAAAAGACAAACCAGTAGAAGCTTCCATTGCTCACCACGGGGCCGTGCCCAGCGGACACGGGGGCGTGTTGAAAGTACAGCAGGCGCATTAATTGTAATTCGCAATTACAATTAATGAAGAGAGAGAATGTCAGACGGGCACGGGGCCGTGTTCAGCGAACACGGGGCCGTGTCCAGCGTTCTGTTCAGCCTATAAATAGAGGAGCTTGGCTTCATTCTCTCTCATCCCTTGGCACACCACCTCTCTCACACTTCATCCACCACCCACCACCACCATAACACCATCATCCACCACCATCATCCATTGTCCATCATAGAGTGTGTGAGTCGTCTCGGGATCCAAGATTGATCGTAAGAGTTCTTGACAATCAAGGCCATGTTTGCCTAAGTCTCTTACATCACTTGGTGAAGACAAGTGTTTAGTATAATACTTTTTATTTTTAATCTTTTGCACTTTTTATTTGGTTTTGTATTAATGACTTTAATAACTAGTTACTTATGTTGAAGGTGATCTTTCCTTATCGTTTGTCCGTGGTGTCTTGGCATTATTTTACTGTCTATATAAAATAAAAGATTTTCACCATTCATATCTCCACGGTCTATATGGAGGTATGTTGGCTACCTGGTCGGGGGTTAAGGGAACGGTTTGGTAAAGGTCTTGCCCTTGTTCAGCGTTTAGAGGTCCTGCTTGGGACCTGGGTCAAATTTAGTAGGATCTCCTTCAATGCCCATAGGTATTGGATGGCGGGGATCCAAACTCTTTGACCCCCTCATAAGCTAACTACTATTAATACTATAACCCGGCTATTTAGGACTGTATCCCTGCTGACTCAGACTACTTAGCCGAGGGTAACGTCACCGCCAAAAGCGGGGCCTACCATAATTTGCATTAATAACTTAATTCATTATCTTTCAATAATCCAACCCTTTAGGATTGTATCCTTGCTGACTCAAACTACTGGGTTGAGGGTAACGTCACCTCCGAAAAAGGGGCCTACTACAATAACTAAGATAATCTCTTAAACAAGTGCAAAAGTGCGAAAATAATCAAAGGTTATACTAATACACGTGTCGGATCCAAGTGATTCATCTTGTCTATCTGTTTTTATTTTATTTTTCAGCATTTAGTTAGTTTTTATTTTTCTTAGTTTAAAACATTTTTCTAACTTTTTGATTTGATTAGACGTTGAGGATAAACCGGTATTAAAAGCTCTTGTGTCCTTGGACGACCTCGGTATCTTACCAACACTATACTACGTCCACGATGGGTGCACTTGCCCATATGTGTGTTTAGTGTTAGTAAATATCGTGTTTTATAAATTTAAAACTTGACTAAAAGTGTAAAAAGGGCTTAAAAATATATCTAAAATTATATACACACCGACACACACCAAGTTTTTGGCGCCGTTGCCGGGGACACAAGGATTTTAAGAAAGTTAGGAATCAACGGCCTAATCATCTTTTTATTTTTCTTTAATTTTTTAGGATTTTTTTTTAGATTTTTCAGCTTCTGCAGAGCTCAGCACGGGGCCGTGCCTGGTCGGACACGGGCCGTGCTCAGCAACGTCACTGGCAGTTTTTGTTTTTCAAGATTACAGGAGGCTGACCACGGGGCCGTGTCGGTGCAACACGGGGTCGTGTCCAACTTCCAGTAACTGGGATCTGAAAAACAACCACTGTATCTCCGACCACGGGGCCGTGTTCGCTCGACACGGGGCCGTGGTGAACCTTCTGACCAACATTCTTTTCTGTTTTTATTGCAGGACTTGGAACCCGACGCCAACCTCGCGTAGTGTATGAGCTCCAGTTCCAATAAAGACATAAAGGAACCATTAGAAGAACCCGAACGCTTTCTCAGAAAAAGGTTAAAAGCCAAAAACCAAGAGAAAGTTTCGGGTGACCCACCCCCAATGGCGGACCAACGTACCCTCATGGATTACTTACGGCCCACCGTAGGTAATCTCGGCGCCGCTATCAATGCCCCGAATGTCGAAGCTAATAACTTCGAACTTCGACCGCACTTGATACAAATGCTCCAAAACTCCGCAACCTTTCACGGGCTCGCGGACGAGGATCCCCATCTACATATAACTAATTTCTTAGAAATATGTGATACATTTCGGATCAATGGAGCATCAAACGACGCCATCCGCCTTCGTATGTTTCCATTCTCACTAAAAGACCGAGCGAAAGCTTGGCTCAACACCCTCCCAGCTGGATCGGTAAACACCTGGGATGAACTAGCCCAAAAATTTCTATATAAGTATTTCCCTCCTTCTAAAACTGCTAAATTAATGGCTGAAATTAACACATACTCACAAGAGGACGGGGAATCCTTATATGAAACTTGGGAAAGGTTCAAGGAGCTACTACGCAAGTGTCCCCATCACGGCCTCGCGATATGGCAACAAGTATCCACTTTCTACAATGGATTGTTGCCACATACTAGACAGACACTTGATTCTAGCTCCGGGGGACTTTTAGGTAATCGACGCCCACACGAAATATATAATCAGATTGAGGAAATTGCTCAAACCAATTTTCAGTGGCACACCCCCCGGGGAAATAAAACTATTGCCCCGGGCGCCCATAAGGTAGACGAAAACACCTCTTTACAAGCCCAAATCGAGGCCCTTTCTTCAAAAATAAAAAAATTAGAAATGACAAAAACAGTCTCGGTCATGGCTTGTGAGGGGTGTGGTGGGTCACATGAAAATTGGAGTTGCATGAAAGAAACGGACGACCAACAAGAAATGGTAAACTACATTGATAATAGACCTAGGCCGTCGGGTCCTCCAACGGGGACCTACAACCAAGGATGGCGAAACCACCCAAACCTTGGTTGGAGGGAGCCCGGCAATAGTAGTAACCAACAACCACAACGAACAAACTTTCAGCAATCAAGAAATGAGTCACAAAATTTCACTCAACAACAAAGTGGGAGAGAAAGGCTCGAAGATACTATATCTCGCCTCGTCTCTGACACTGACAAGAAAAATTCGGAAAGATTCCTACAATTAGAATCAAACTTTAGGAATCAACAAGCTAGCATTCAAAATATAGAAAAACAAATAAATCAACTAGCTCAAAATTTTTCCGAAAGACCACAAGGCGCGTTACCTAGCAATACCGAAACCAACCCGAAGGCACAAGTTCACCTCATCACGCTACGAAACCGAACCGTAGGGCCTGCAGAAATACCTCCAACCACGGAAGAATCAACGCCAACACATCTGCAGGAGAAGGACCCTCCCCCATCAACAGAGCCTACCAAGGCTCCTCGAGTCCCGTACCCCGGTAGGTTAATTCGTCAAAAAACCAACGAGCAATTCGCAAAATTCGAAAGTTTGCTAAAACAATTGCATGTCAATATTCCTTTTATCGAAGTCCTAACCCAAATGCCCAAATACTCTAAATTTATGAGGGACTTCCTTACACATAAAAAGAAAATTGAGAATTTGCAATTAGTTAATTTAGGCGAAGAATGCTCTGCCCTCGTACTCAATAAACTACCCCAAAAGAAGATCGATCCCGGAAGCTTCACGATTCCGTGCTCAATAGGGGAATCTCCCGTTCGCAATGCCTTGGCCGACTTAGGGGCAAGCATTAACCTCATGCCCTCTTCAATGTTCAAAAGGCTTGGCTTGGGAACCACGAGCCCCACAAAAATAAGCATACAACTCGCGGATCGATCGGTCAAGTTCCCGCAAGGTGTCATCGAGAATGTCTTGGTAAGGGTAAGCAGGTTTGTTTATCCTGTTGACTTTGTCATACTCGACATGGAGGAAGACAACGAGGTCCCCCTTATTCTAGGGAGGCCTTTCCTTGCCACCGCACAAGCAGTAGTGGACATGAATGAAGGGACACTAACGTTGAGGTATGGGGACGATGAGGTAAAATTCGGAGTTGGGAAAAGAATAGAGGATGACGACCCGGTCCACTACATGAAGGTTATCGACTCAAGCTTGGATGCCGCTCTCCGACGGTGTAACTTGGGAGGCAAGGCACCCCAATCAAATGACGTGTGACCGGGAATTGGGTCTAGCCAAGGACCCTTATAAACGTGGCGCACCACGGAGGCATTCCGCGGATCTATCCTTAGTTTAAGTTTAATCTTTTAGTTTTTGCAGAATAAAACACACTCATGGTGGTAATGGATGAAAAAGGGAACGAGAAAAAATGGAACCATGCAGAAGAACAGAACAAACCGACAAAAATCTCCATAACAGAAGGCTCCACACGGGCCGTGCCCAACCAACACGGCCCCGTGCTGAGCCCCCTGCAGGAAATCACCCAGTTCAGGTAACTGGACACGGGCCGTGTTCAGCGAACACGCCCCCGTGTCCATGCTTCTGTCTCAATTCTATAATTTTTGTTACTGGCACTTGACCACGGGGCCGTGCCCGGTCAACACGGGGCCGTGTCCAGAGTGCCAGTAACACAAATCTTTGTTTTTAAACACACTCTTACATATTCTAATCAACCAAAAACTCTATTTTTGGACACATTGAGGACAATGTGTAATTTAAGTGTGGGGGGGATGCTAAAACCTTGGAATTTTGCAAAATCCTAAAACAAGCCTTACACAAAACTCTATTGGAACCGCTAAACACCCCAAATTTTTTCAAAAACTTTTTCAATTTTTTTTATTTACTTGTCTTAGTTTAAGTTGGGAATAACAAGTTATAAAAGGGTTATATTTTTACAAACTTACAACCGATAGCGTCGTGATAAAAAGAACTAACATAAGAAAATTATGAAACGGTATAACAAGTCTAGCTAAAATTCGATTATATATGCTTGGTCACATTAAAAACCCATTCCCACAAAAAGTGAGTTTTGAGCCTTTATTGAGCATAAAAATACACATACTTAGATTAAATGCTCATTTTTCGTTTCTTGTGTGAATAGCCGCTCGGTCTTTACAAATCTAGAACTTGCCACGACGATACATTCCCGGTCCTTACCAACTTAAACCCAAGTAAGTAAATGATGGAGGCATTAGGACTAACTATTTTTCTTTCAAAACCATTATTTTTCATTTTTTTTTTACCTACCCAAAAATCCCCCTAGAAAACCCCTTTGAGCCTAAACCTTTCATTTCATTACCCCCAAAACAATTTTCTACCCACCAAAAACCTTTTTCATTTTTTCACCTTTATTTTAGTGACAAACTCGGTTTTTCATAAACATACCCTTTACGTGACGAAAAAAAAAAAAAAAAATGATGAAGTCAAAAACAAACATAAGCTACAAAAAGCTTGTTTGGAGAAATACTTCAAAAATAAATGTCACCAAAAATAAGGTATTTTACGAAAACCGACACTTGTTACGATTTTCGCCCTTTTTACTAACCACTAACCAACCACCCACCTTTAAACCCAAGCCTTCACCCCAAAAGACCTCTTGATATTTACAAAGGTAAAAAGGTAAAAAGGAGGAGGATTGATCGCTTGGCAAGCATATGGAAAATGTAAATCCGTGCCGCTCTCGAGCGATTCACTTAAATATACACCTTCGGCCGAGTGATTGAGTGATCTCCCGTGAGGTATGTGAACTTGTATATAAATGGAATTTTAATGAGGCATGCTATGCCAAATTAAGTAGTTTATCTTATGTAAAGTTCAAAATAAACCATGACGAATAAGATTGTAAATAAAATAAAAATAGAACCTATACAAACCTTGGATTCCCGACACTCTAGGACAAGTTAAAAAAACTTCTCTTCTACCTATTCCATTTGGGAGTGTAAGCCACATTAAAAAGAGTTTTGCTTGAGGACAAGCAAAAGTTCAAGTGTGGGGGTATTTGATGTGTGTAAAATGCAACATATAAAACACATCAATTAAGGCATAAAACTAACCCTTTTTAAGTACTAATGTTGGAAAAAAAGTGTTTTTGTCTTCCTTTTGTATTTTCAGGATGAAATGAGCTCAAAATCACAAAAGAAGCAAAAAGACTACTAAATCTACCATAAATACAAGAAAAGGAACAAAAGTGAACTGCCCGGACCCTCAACAGCACCTCCCAAGACAAAGAGAAGAGAAACAGAGCCTGAACACGCCCCGTGTCCAGTGAACACGGGGGCGTGCCCAGGAAGCAGCAGAAAAGACAAACCAGTAGAAGCTTCCATTGCTCACCACGGGGCCGTGCCCAGCGGACACGGGGGCGTGTTGAAAGTACAGCAGGCGCATTAATTGTAATTCGCAATTACAATTAATGAAGAGAGAGAATGTCAGACGGGCACGGGGCCGTGTTCAGCGAACACGGGGCCGTGTCCAGCGTTCTGTTCAGCCTATAAATAGAGGAGCTTGGCTTCATTCTCTCTCATCCCTTGGCACACCACCTCTCTCACACTTCATCCACCACCCACCACCACCATAACACCATCATCCACCACCATCATCCATTGTCCATCATAGAGTGTGTGAGTCGTCTCGGGATCCAAGATTGATCGTAAGAGTTCTTGACAATCAAGGCCATGTTTGCCTAAGTCTCTTACATCACTTGGTGAAGACAAGTGTTTAGTATAATACTTTTTATTTTTAATCTTTTGCACTTTTTATTTGGTTTTGTATTAATGACTTTAATAACTAGTTACTTATGTTGAAGGTGATCTTTCCTTATCGTTTGTCCGTGGTGTCTTGGCATTATTTTACTGTCTATATAAAATAAAAGATTTTCACCATTCATATCTCCACGGTCTATATGGAGGTATGTTGGCTACCTGGTCGGGGGTTAAGGGAACGGTTTGGTAAAGGTCTTGCCCTTGTTCAGCGTTTAGAGGTCCTGCTTGGGACCTGGGTCAAATTTAGTAGGATCTCCTTCAATGCCCATAGGTATTGGATGGCGGGGATCCAAACTCTTTGACCCCCTCATAAGCTAACTACTATTAATACTATAACCCGGCTATTTAGGACTGTATCCCTGCTGACTCAGACTACTTAGCCGAGGGTAACGTCACCGCCAAAAGCGGGGCCTACCATAATTTGCATTAATAACTTAATTCATTATCTTTCAATAATCCAACCCTTTAGGATTGTATCCTTGCTGACTCAAACTACTGGGTTGAGGGTAACGTCACCTCCGAAAAAGGGGCCTACTACAATAACTAAGATAATCTCTTAAACAAGTGCAAAAGTGCGAAAATAATCAAAGGTTATACTAATACACGTGTCGGATCCAAGTGATTCATCTTGTCTATCTGTTTTTATTTTATTTTTCAGCATTTAGTTAGTTTTTATTTTTCTTAGTTTAAAACATTTTTCTAACTTTTTGATTTGATTAGACGTTGAGGATAAACCGGTATTAAAAGCTCTTGTGTCCTTGGACGACCTCGGTATCTTACCAACACTATACTACGTCCACGATGGGTGCACTTGCCCATATGTGTGTTTAGTGTTAGTAAATATCGTGTTTTATAAATTTAAAACTTGACTAAAAGTGTAAAAAGGGCTTAAAAATATATCTAAAATTATATACACACCGACACACATCAGTGCACCCTATCAGGGACCAGATAGCTTCATGGCGTTGTTTAATCAACACGAGTGGTACCATACGCCACAGTCATCACAACAACCGCAACATCCACGAGATCCCTCCGAGGATCCACATTTCGTGGCAGTTACGCCACCACCTCCGCCACCGGCACAACCAGTAATGCCTGATCCGCCAGGGCGTAGGAGGACAAATGCTCGTATGTCCACCCGAGGAGGAGGGGATTTCCACTTCAGCACCCCTCGACACTCTAGTAGTAGCCACTACCCGCCACTACAAGAAGAAGGACCTTTAAGTCCTGTACAGGAGGTGAACTCCGCACCAGCTGCACCAACTTCGCCACCATTTGGGTATGACCAACCCATACCTGCTTACACGGGTCCAACGGCTTACAACCCGTTCGAACCGTCATCACAAGCACATTACAACTACAATTACGAGCGCGACCCATATGTGGTGTCGGCCAGGTATAATGCACGATATCCTGACGGAGCTCATGGGAACATGGGAGCACCGGACTACTCAGCTCATGGGTATCCAGCACCTCCCAGACCTCCAGTTCCGCAACAGGCGCCACAACCACGTTTCTCTCCTCCCGAACAAGAAGAAATACTCCACCGTTTGAGCCGTGTGGAGAGAGAATTCGAGGAAGAACGTAAGAGCCACCGAGGATTCCTCAAGGGCTTAGCAAACCTACTAAAGGGCAAAAAGAAGAAACGTAACCATTAGTCCTTATGTACGTACTAATGTAATGTTTATTTTAAAAGAAGTCCCTGCGTGGACATTTATCATATTTCAGTCCCTACGTGGACTTATCTTTTAGCCCTTGCATGGACACTTATCTTGTATTAGTCCCTGCGTGGACTTGTCACTTATTTTAAACCTCTATGGAGGTATGTACTATTTAAAAGACCCGTTTAGGGCGGTATGTAATCATATTAAAATTATGGAATGTTATATTATGAATTTCATTTTTGTTATCACTATACATGAAATAAATCAAAACCATTCCTTTTAAATTGATCTGCCTAAATAAAGAATCTTAGAGTGAAACCTAGCCAGGTGTCTTTTAAGATCCGGCCAAGATGGTAAGACCTAATTAAAAGATTCGGATTCCCTGTTAACCTCTGTAAGCATGTTAACAATCATGGCAGATGTGATTCGTTAAGATCGCACACGTCATTCTTACACAATAATCCTTTAAAGGATTTCAAAGACCCAACTAAATGATTTATAAATCATGGGTTAAAATCACCAATAAAGGTGATCAAATTATCAAACATCCATTAGAGATGTAGTGCCTACGGGCCAACCTTAATAATACATCCATTAGTGGTGTAGTGCCTATGGGCCGTAATAATTGTCTTATAACGACAAAAGACAGTGGTGGTCTATGACTCCCTGTCAGAAAGAGATAAAAGAACTACGGTTCAAATCTCTATGCCTTTGATTCTCTGAAATCTCGGCTAATATTATAAAACATCCTCGTGATTAGGCTTCGTGCCGCCAATATTATTGTTATAGCTAAAATAGGATATATTCAAATCCTAACACTAAGTGAGTAATAAGTTAACCAGATATGGCCTCTGTTACCATGGTTAACGGATTGTCATAAAAGACAATTCCATAATAAGCTTCTAAATAAAAATTTGTTATCTTCTGTAACAGATACAAGTTACAATGGCGGATCCCAATGGAGAGAACAGCCATACAAACGAAGATGACTATGATAATGCGCAAGTGCATCTGACAGGCGCACAGTTAAAGGCTCTGAATGACAACGCTGTTCAGCAGCTCTGGATCGTCAATATACTGAGTCTCAAAGCAGAACCGTATCGAAACCACCCTCCAAACCAAAGTCACAATCCAAACCACTCTCCAAACCCAAGAAAGATGACGATAATCACTCGTCCGCTGAGAACAGTGTTCGTCGTGATCGGGAATATACTGATGCATCCGGTGCCAAGGGTTGCACATACAAGTACTTCGTGTCTTGTAAACCCCGGGAGTTCACAGGGGAAAAGGGTGCTGTTGATTGTATCACCTGGCTGGATGAGATGGACACTATTGTGGACATCAGTGGGTGTGCGGAGAAGGATGTGGTGAAGTTTGTGTCGCAGTCATTTAAGGGCGAGGCCCTAGCGTGGTGGAGAGCGTTGGTACAAGCGTCGGGTAAGTCTGCTCTGTACAAGATGACATAGGAGGAGTTTATTTCTCTCATTAAAGAAAATTACTGCCCTCAGCATGAGGTGGAGAAGATCGAGTCTGATTTTGTGTCATTGGTAATGACAAACCTGGACTGCCAGGCCTACTTGACGAGCTTCAATACGATGTCTCGTTTGGTTCCGTACCTTGTGACACCGGAGCCAAGGAGGATCGCTCATTTCATTGGGGGCTTAGAGCCTGCGATAAAGGCTAGTGTGAAGGCCTCTCGGCCAACGACCTTCAGGTCAGTAACTGACCTCTCCTTGTCTCTCACTTTAGATGCTGTCCGTCTGAGGACGCTAAGGAGCAAGGAGGCAGAAAAGAGGAAACGTGAGGACGACACCTCACGAAGATCAGGAAAGAAACACCGTGGAAACGGTGATGGCAAAAGAGGGGCGGAAGCGAAGAAAGATGGGCAAGCAGGAGAAAAGCCCAAATGCAAAATCTGCCAGAAATCCCACTCTGGGAAATGTAGGTTTGGGTCGAACTCACAGTCCCAGCCAAAGCCTTTTACCTGTGGACTATGCAAGTCCAGGGACCACAAGACTGTGGACTGTAAGAAGATCAAGGACGCAACCTGCTATGGTTGCAATGAAAAGGGGCATATCAAGAGTAACTGCCCTAAGAATACCAGGAAACCAGAAGAGAGCAAGAAGACGAATGCGAGAGTCTTCCGCATGGATGCAAAGGAGGCAGTGCTGAACGACAATGTACTTACAGGTACTTTTCTCGTAAATAATATTTTTGCAAGAGTACTTTTCGATTCAGGCGCTGATAAATCCTTTGTAGACCAAAAATTTTGCAAACTATTGAATATGCCTATCAAAACCCTAGATGTGAAATACGAGGTAGAGTTAGCAGACGGCACGATAGAAACCGTCTCCACTATCCTAGAGGGATGTGAAATATCCATTAAGGACCATTCTTTTCCTCTATCTCTACTTCCTTTCAAACTAGCGGGTTTCGACATTGTTCTAGGCATGGACTGGTTATCCCACAACCAGGCCCAAATCGTTTGCAACAAAAGGCTTATAGTGCTAAAGACCCCGAGTGGTGAATCGCTTACCATTCGAGGAGACACGCAGTATGGATTACCCGAGGACGTATCTATGCTCAAGGCTTCTAGATGTTTAAAAAGAGGCTGTGTCATTTACATGGCTCAGGTAATAATTGAAGAGCCCAAGCCGAAGATAGAAGATCTTCCTGTCATTTCTGAATATCCCGAGGTTTTCCCCGAAGAACTACCTGGTTTACCACCAGATAGACAAATGGAATTCAGAATAGATATCATTCCTGGAGCAGCTCCTATAGCTAGAGCGCCCTACAGGCTAGCTCCGACTGAAATGAAGGAATTAAGGACCCAGTTGGATGAACTGTTGGCAAAAGGTTTTATCAGACCTAGTTCGTCTCCCTGGGGAGCACCTGTCCTATTTGTGAAGAAGAAGGACGGATCGATGCGGTTGTGCATCGATTATCGTGAGCTGAACAAAGTTACCATAAAGAATAGATATCCTTTGCCAAGGATCGACGATCTGTTCGATCAGCTGCAAGGAGCGAGCTACTTCTCAAAGATCGACTTGAGGTCGGGCTATCATCAGCTAAAGGTCAGAGATGAAGATGTGCATAAGACAGCATTTAGGACTCGCTACGGTCACTATGAGTTCCTAGTGATGCCTTTTGGGCTCACGAATGCACCGGCTGCGTTCATGGATCTCATGAATCGCGTCTGCAAGCCGTACTTGGACAAATTTGTCATCGTCTTCATCGACGATATCCTTATATATTCAAAGAACCAAGCTGACCACGAGAACCACCTCCGTTGTATTCTCGAATTATTACAGCGTGAGAAACTCTACGCCAAATTCTCTAAATGTGAATTCTGGCTACGAGAAGTCCAATTCTTGGGACACGTTATAAGTGAGCGTGGTATCCAGGTGGATCCCGCTAAGGTAGAGGCAGTCATGAACTGGCAAGAGCCAAAGACGCCTACCGAAATTCGTAGTTTCCTGGGGTTAGCAGGATACTACAGGAGATTTATTGAGAATTTCTCGAGGATTGCTGCGCCCTTGACTTCCCTAACCAAGAAGAAAGAAAAGTTCATTTGGGGCTCAAAGCAGCAAGAGTCCTTCGAAATCCTGAAACAGAAGCTAAGCAACGCACCTGTGTTGACACTACCGGAAGGTACAGATGAATTCGTAGTTTACTGCGATGCATCGCACACTAGCATGGGGTGTGTACTTATGCAGAAGGGCAAGGTGATTGCCTATGCTTCAAGACAATTAAAGGTGCACGAAAAGAATTACACCACCCATGATTTGGAGTTGGGTGCCGTTGTATTTGCACTGAAATTGTGGAGGCATTACCTATATGGTATCAAGTTCGTGATTTATTCTGATCACAAAAGCCTTCAGCATCTGTTCAACCAAAAGGAATTGAACATGAGGCAACGCCGTTGGATGGAAACCTTAAATGATTATGATTGTGAGATCAGGTACCATCCTGGCAAAGCGAATGTGGTAGCTGATGCCCTAAGCAGAAAAGAAAGGGTGAAACCTATTCGAATCAATGCCAAGAGCATTGAAGTCAGGAATAATTTGATTGAAAGGATATTAGCTGCACAGCGAGAGGCTGTGTTGGAAGCTAATTATCCTAAGGAAAAGTTAGGAGTAACTGAAGAGCAGTTAACTCTTAGCAAGGATGGAATCCTTAGACTGAACGGACGAATATGGGTTCCGATTCATGGAGGACTACGAGATGTTATCCTCCAGGAGGCCCATAGTTCCAAATATTCTGTCCATCCTGGAGCAGACAAAATGTATCATGACTTAAAGGCAAACTATTGGTGGATAGGCTTGAAAAAGTCTGTAGCCGCCCACGTAGCAAAGTGCTTGACTTGTGCTCAAGTCAAAGCCAAGCACCAAAAGCCGTCTGGCTTGCTACAACAGCCTGAGCTTCCCGAGTGGAAGTGGGAATGCGTAACGATGGATTTTATTACCAAGTTACCAAAAACCAGGAAAGGAAACGACACAATATGGGTCATAGTCGATAGGCTGACTAAATCAGCTCATTTTCTACCCATCAAGGAGACGTATAGCTCCGATATGTTAGCCCAACTCTATGTTGATAAGATTGTAGCCTTACACGGCATACCTGTGTCTATTATCTCCGACAGAGATACCAGGTACACTTCTCATTTCTGGAAGAGCTTCCAGCAATCTTTGGGCACGCGTTTGAACTTCAGTACGGCTTACCATCCACAGACGGACGGTCAGAGTGAGCGTACCATTCAAACGCTAGAAGACATGCTTCGTGCATGTGCGATCGATTTAGGTGGTAACTGGGATAAGAATCTACCCCTAATCGAATTCTCCTACAATAACAGCTACCATACCAGCATAAAGGCTGCGCCTTTCGAGGCATTATACGGTATGAAGTGTAGATCGCCTGTTTGTTGGGCGGAAGTAGGAGAGGTCCAATTATCAGGACCAGAGATAGTTTTCCAGACAACGGACAAGATTGTTCAGATTCGGGAACGTCTCAAGGCTGCCCGCGATAGGCAGAAGAGCTACGCTGATCCAAAGCGTAAGGACTTTCACTTCGAAGTAGGTGAAAAGGTGTTGCTTAAAGTGTCACCCTGGAAGGGGGTGATGCGTTTCGGCAAGAAGGGCAAGCTGAGTCCGAGATACATAGGACCTTTTGAGGTCACAGAACGTGTCGGGTCAGTTGCCTATAAGTTGAACTTGCCTGAAGAGCTCAATGGAATTCACAATGTGTTCCACATCTGCAATCTCAAGAAGTGCTTCGCCGATGAATCATTGGTGATCCCACACACAGATGTGCATATAGATGAGAGCTTAAAGTTTGTAGAGAAGCCTTTGTCGATAGAAGATCGACAGGTGAAAAAGCTTCGAAGAAAGCACGTACCAATTGTAAAGGTCAAATGGGATGCTCGTAGAGGTCCCGAATACACGTGGGAAGTCGAAGCCACAATGAAAGAAAAGTACCCTTATTTATTTGAGTAAATCTCGGGTCGAGATTTATTTTAAGGGGGTGAGGATGTAACACCTCGAAATTTTGTGTCCAATCATGTGTTAACACGTGTCGATTGTTTACACGTGGCATTGATATTAAATAAAGGACTAATTTTGACAAGCCTTGAAAGTATGTAAATTCGAGGGTTATAAATGTCAACAAAGGGTAAATATACTGTATAGTAACCCTAAATGATGCTCGTACCTTCAAACGAATAAATCATGGATCGTACGGAAGCGAAACGCGGAGGAAAGTGAGAGATTACGAGCTACAGGGGTTAACCGTGTCAACATGTTTAAATTATACCTCTGAGTGACCCTTTAACATTCCCGAGGCTTTGTAACAGTAATATACGCTCACCAGAATATACTGTATAAATTCCGCGAAGTTCCGTTTAAAACGAGAAAGTTATGATCAAATTCGTATGAGAAGGGTTAAAGGCGTCAATAATATAATCTAAGGTCTTCCGGATAATAAATAAACTAACCGGGGGCTTAACAATGCGGGTAAATAACGCGAGGTCCTTAAATGTAATTAATCGAGGGCCATATCGCAAAGTTACCCCTTCAAACCCGAAAGGTCAGGTAATTAATTACCAAGATTTTATAATCATTACAAAAGATTTAAAAAGATATTCATTTTAACCCCTTACGGACTGTAAAGGTTATGACTTACGGACCGTAAGGAGGGGAATGATTGATTTTGATCCGCCTCTGGCTTACGGACCGCAAGGCCGAAGCCATACGGTCCGTAAGCGATGCCCAGCGACAGAAAGTTGGCTGTTGGCTGTCCAAAGCGGTAAAACATGAAGTAATGGGTTTCTCAGGGTCATGGGTGCCCCCTACTCGACCCATAACTCTCTAGGACACCTGCCATTCATCCATGGTCACTGGTAGAGTGTGTTGTGATGATCTTAATGCCATTCTTACACTATAAATAGAACCATTGTGTGCATAAGTTTCATCACAACTCAAAACACATTCTCTGATCATTCTTGGAGCTTTCAAACCTTCTTCTTTGTTCTCTAAGCAAGCCTAAGCTTCTGTAAGTCATTTATATCCTTTGTAGTTTGATTTTACTTAGTAAGATAGCTAAAAACCAAACCGTCGTAAATACGGTTTGACTTCAAAATAAATCCGTAATGGCTCAGTCTTATGACGGATCAAAAGTAGTTATGAGTTGGTAATTATGTGGGTAATAAACCCCTAAAAGGGTTCCCTCTGATCGCCACTCTAACTATGTCGAATGTCGAGTCAAACGTACACTTAAAAAGTCAACAGAAAGTCACTTTGCGATTTTGTGCATAATCTGTAATGTATATGCTATGAAACCTGGTTTGATGATCATAAAACATGATATTAAGTATATAAACTTGTCTACGCTCGCTTGATTCGGCCATTTGCTATATTGACCCGGTTCGGAGCCGAATGTCGCAAAAGTTGACTTTTGCTTTGACTTCAGTTCTGACCCGTTTTAGTACAATGTAGATATGCCTTAGGACTCTCCTAGGACCAGGTCACGTGTTGGTATCACCCTCTGTGACCGGTTCATTGTTTGTCCGAGTCTTTTACGCATTTCCGTTAATCGCCTAAAAGTTGACCGTAACGCCCTTTTTAAAATAAAACGAGTATTTCGGACACGTGAACGGACCATAACCTTGCTTACTAAATTATAAGCATGTCCTTAAAGTTTCACGTCAATCCGAGGTCTAGAATGAGAGTTATGCTAAATAGCGCATTTATAAGAAACTTTTGTAATAAACGGCGCAATTAGCATAACGCCTATCTAAACCAAGATTTCGTCACCAAAACTTTTACCCACTGTTATAAAATAATATTTTTGGAATATTAAAGATTTTTAATAATTTTTACCTCGCTCATAACCTGCGGTTATGGCTACGGTTCGGTAAATACCGAATATGCCCTTTTCGGCCAAAACTTGAGTTCTACAAGGTCTTTTGACCCGATTCCAGTTGCTACTGATTTTAAATAATAAATAAAGTATTCTAAACTTTATAAACTGTTCGGGAAACTCAGATTTCCTGTAAAACTCGAAAAGCTCTTTAAAAGTCTTTAAAATGACCGAAAAACCCCTACGGGGCGTAATATTAACTTAAACTCGTTACGGGCATCACGGAAGGTATCCTACTGATACCACAACCTCTTTAAGGCATATTGACTTAGGAAATAAACGTAGGACTCTCATGGTTAACCGTTTCGCATATTGTGCGCACGGTTCGGCTTATGGAACTAGTTTTCATAAATTAGCCGACATGGGTCAAACCATATTATTTTGACCCCAAAATCCAGAGTGTGAACCTTGAACCCATATAAAACAAGTCTCTGAACTTGTTGGGTCGGAATCACACTCCATTCTCGGTTTTCGCCTTTTCGCGCGATTAAACCATATTTATATTTCGGAACCAACCGGTCTAGGCTACGGCCAATATAAAGACCCGTTAGGATTCTAATAGGTTAATTAAAACCTTCGTTCCAGAATAGGAGCCCCAGTAAAAGCTACCTGTGACGTAATCCATTAAGGAATATACTTGCAAAGGTAAATACTTTTAACTTATTTTCCCTTATATGGGCTTGGGATACGGTATATTAATACCGCTTGATTGAGCATCATATCTTCCATCGCTTAGGTGGTTAATTGAATAATGTGATCGGCTCATTTAAACAGTCTTGTTACTTAAAAGCCTTTGGGGGGTTAATGACCGTTGTCCCGGATATCCTTGGCATCATTTTACGAAATGGCCACGACCTCGACATCCCGGTGTAGGCGTACACCCGGTATATTATGTCGACATTATTATTATTAAAAGACGTAGCCGTTGGTTTTTACACCACGGTTTTACGCAATGTGGTGTGTCTATTAATCTTTAACCCGGACAGGATCCGGGCTACTGAACGCATAAAAGGACATGTAATTCGTTTACAAGATTTTAATAATTTTCCCAAGTTATAAAAGAGTTTGTGCCTTGTGCATTCAAATCAATTTTATTAAACATTTTCAAATGTGTCAGTTGAATGTATTTACCAGTGTAAACTGACGTATTTTCCCCAAAAGATTAAGTGCAGGTACTACACGAAATTTGGCTGGTACTAGCTTCCTAGCATCACGAATAGTCTCGCAAACTTGATGCTGTATCTGACTGAACAATACTTTATTTTATTTATGATCCCCTGTGGATACAATTCGACTCCTGTAATACACTTGATATTACATTCAAAAGGTTGAATTATATTATCTTTATGCTTCCGCTGTGCATTCATATAATTGTGTGGTTTGACTGTATTGTTGCCAACTACGTCACGGTAATCCCCCACCGGGCCCACCGGTGATACACGTGGAAATCGGGGTGTGACATCAGTGTTTTGAAGATTTTTTTTCTTAACAAGTTGACCCGTTGATTCATGTTTAAGAATGGCGAAGGCCGCAATTTGTTATCCATTTACCTATGAATGGGTCATTTGGTTATTGTTATTTCAAGTGGGTCAATGGGTTAAGTGAAAATTAAGTTACCTAAATGGGAATGGGTTAAACGGATTGAAAGTAGCCTGATAATGCTTTTGATGGATTGATATTGTTGAATCTTTAGCTTCAAAATGGAGAGACGCGTCGCCTGGTAATCATGTTGAGACTAAAAGCCCTTGTGTTCCGGTAATATTTTTGTACATATTTAAGCATTTTAGGAGATATGAGTGCTTTGTTAATAATCGACTCGTGTTATGTCTTTTTATAAAATGCATTCTAAGTTCACTTTCTTGTAGTTGACTCCATGTGCTGATTATCTAATTTAATGATAGTATTGACGTTATCTTCAACTGGGATAATATTATTATAACCACCCAACAAAAGAATTATGTCATATATACTCATTTGCATACATATAAAGCTTAAGGAAAATGAGAAGGGTGAAATTATCATATTATAAATTTTATTAGTAGCCCCGTTTTTGTTTTTATTATGAAGCTAATATCGATTAATGTTATAAATGTATATTGTGGAAACAGTTTACAGGTTAATGGATGAAAAGAAGCTCCATATTTTCAAGGCTACACATCTGCTCTTAGGGGATTCTTTGGCTGCAATTTTTTTTCTTTTTTATAAAACCATTTGATGTAACATAATTACTATTAATTATACCTAAATATGCAATTTGATGCTTTTATATAAAAGTGGGAAAAGCGGGGCTGTGATTTAATGTGAACATTTTTTATTAGGTAAGAGTTAACTACTTTTATGTAAAAGTGGGAAAAGCGGGTTTGTGATTTAAATCCAATTTTTTTTTATAGATTTAATACAACATTTCTTTCATTTCAAAAAATTATTTATAGACGTATACATGATAATTAATATGAAATGTAATCGTTAATTAATTTTTATAAGATCTTATTTATGTTAATATTAGAACAAACCTGAATAAAGTATTTACGTATTAAAGTATACATTTTTTGTTGTTTAGCCACCTGTGTATTACACGGGGACTTAGACTAGTTTATATATATATATATATATATATATATATATATATATATATATATATATATAAAAGTTATGAAAGAAAATGAGTTATAACGGTTTAATGAATTGAAAAGAAAACAAATCATGGTATAGAACTAGAGATGATAAAAGAAAAGAAAATTATGATTACCATTGTTTTTTTAGAAAGCATCGTGAAAGAAAATATAAAAATATGTGTGAAATATTTATTTAATTTATTGATCTTATTGACAGATTGCTATTGGGTCCTAATGCAATTATGGAAGTGGACTTCAATTTGGATTGCATATAAAAGATGGCATGCTGTTTGTTTCAACATCACAAGAAACAAGAGGAAATTACAAGTTCCTTATCTTTACACTAAATTGCAAGCGGTTTCTTTCGTCTTTAAAATTGACAGGTTTTGTACTTAATGTTTTAAAATCTTACACGGTATGTCCTTTGAGCCTAACCCAGTTTATTTTTGTTTATTTACTAAAATACATTTGGGTGACCAGATTTAACAAAAAAAATAAACTGGGTTAGGCTCAAAAGACATACCGTGCAAGATTTTAAAATATTAAGTACAAAACCTGTCAATTTTAAAAGCAAAGGACACCGATTACAATTTGGTGTAACACATAAAGGACAAAACTTATAATTTACTCCGAGAAACAATGAAAGAATAATATTAGGCCTCCGTTAGCTAATGGGCCGAGTTGAAAAATTAATTTGGGTTGTTGACTTACCAAAGAGAATAAATATAAGGTTAGGACGACAACTTTTGGAGATTAGCAAAGAGAATAAATATAAGGTTAGGACGACAACTTTTGGAGATTAGCAAAGAGAATAAATATAAGGTTAGGACGACAACTTTTGGAGAGAAAGGTTGGACGACTGTGTTTAGGAAGCAAGACAGAGGGACGCACGGAAGGCAACCGTCTTTTGGTGGCTGTACACGACTGAAAGCACACCAAGAGGGCAGGAGGCAATTCGTAAAAGGGGCAGCCTTTTGGCTACCCGATGATGCTTGACGTTGAGATGACAACCATGTGCGGCTAATTCTGGCTTTCTCTAGGGTGACGGTTTGTAGGGTTTAGTACTTTTCTCAGTTTATTCATGTTTGGAATTGTTTTTGACACTGACAATGTTATAAAAACAATTTGATGAGTTGGTTTATTTATACTATTTGCATGTATTTGCATGTGTTTGAGTTCTTGCTTTACAACTTGCTCGGTTGATGACAAAACATTGTGGCTTGTTGGGTGACCTAGAGTTGGTTGACTCACATTAGTAAATAGCGTAATTGAACTGTAAAAGGTCTGATGACAAAGACCTGTTTTTTATTACCATTTAAATTAACCGACTTTTCAGCACAATGCCTATGTGATGTCCAATTAATGATTAAGTTGACTTTTCAGCAAAGCCTTATCCAACACCTGTTGGAAATTTAATAAATAATATTATATTATGAGTTAATATAATGAATATTTAATAAATAAACGAAGATGAATGAGAGATCTTGTGCATTAAGTTTGTGTGTTGGAACCATAAACATGTGGGAAATTAAGCGTGTCCCACATAGGTGGAGAGATAAATCTTTTGTGGATTTATAATTAGAACTTTCTACACGAATGTATTCTTGTGTGACAACTCACACCCAGTGGTAGCCAGGAGGGTGCGAAGCACCCGACACGCACACGCGCCTGCGCCCGGGCACGTGACCGGGACGAGGGCGATGGGCGCAATGTGCCCGCGCCCGCCATGTGTGCCCAGATAGGACCCTCTTTAATACATTTAAAGAGGTGGTGGGAGAAAAGTTGTACATGGGTAATGCTGCTACAGCTGATATCAAGGGAGAAGGTGATGTGATCTTGAAGTGGATCTTGAAGTGGACTTCTGTGAAAGAGCTCACTTTGAAAAATGTGCTTTATGTTCCAGACCTACGCAAGAGTCTTGTGTCGGGTTGGATGCTTAACAAGCATGGCTTTCGTTTGGTTTTTGAAAGTGATAATTTTGTTTTAACTAAGCGTGGTATGTTTGTTGGAAAGGGCTATGCCCAAAATGGCATGTTTAAACTTAATGTAATGGCTGTTAAGAAAAACATGAATAAAAGTGCTAGTACTTCTGCTTACTTGGTTGAGTCTCCTAATGTTTGGCATGGACGTCTTGGTCATGTAAATTTTAATTCGATGCGTCGTTTAATTAAATTAGATTACATACCAACTTTTTCCATTGACTCTAAAACAAAATGTAAAACTTGTGTTGAAGCCAAACAAACAAGATCATCCTTCAAATCAGTTGAAAGAATAACTGAACCCCTTGATCTGATTCACACTGATGTGTGTGACTTAAAATCAATTCCCACCAGAGGTGGTAATAAATATTTTATTACCTTTATCGATGACAATACAAGATATTGTTATGTTTACTTACTTAAGAGTAAGGATGAAGCAATTGACAAGTTTATCTTGTATAAAGCTGAAGTTGAGAATCAACTCAACAAGAAAATAAAACGTGTGAGAAGTGATTGAGGAGGTGAATATGTTTCACCATTTGGGGAATTATGTGCAAAAAGTGGCATAATACACGAGTGTACCCCTCCTTATACGCCCCAATCAAATGGCATCGCGAAGACTGTTCTAATTCCACAAGTTAAATGATGAGTTACAGAATTCATTATGCCATTGAATTCTAAAATTTATTTTATAAGTTTCAGAATTCATTGTGTTATTGAATTCTAGAATTGAATGGTGTATTCAATATACATTTATGGTTACGAATTCTAACTAGTATATATACAAAGCTTTGTGCTTTGTTTTTACACACTGAAATTCGTATGGTTCATACCACACACATAGCTTCAAACGATTTCCCTAATCTTGAATCTCTACGCACTCTTGTTTCTGGTATTTTTTCAGGTGCTAGGCTAATCCCGGCAGTACAATCTGCTTAGGCTGTTGTACCCTGGAAAACAGACGGGTTCACCTGGGTGGCCCGAAATCTGTTTTAAGGGAAGCGTGATCTTCACGTGCCTCAGTCACCGTTGTTTTCTTGTAACCTGTTCTTAGTTTAATTTACATTTCTTGTATTGTAATTTCTTTCAGTTTACTTCTGTTCCTTTTTATGTATTGCAATTAGATTGTTTATTAATAAAATTGTTATTTTATTTATTTTGTGAACGGTTGTCCTACATGTGACAACTCGAATTTCCAAGATTTCCTATTTCGCATTTATTGCACGTTCATTTATTGTTTAGTCGTTTATTTGCACAATTAGTTTGCTGTGAAGCTGTAACGTTTTGGATACAATGAAGTGTATTGTGTGATTTTGCATGGTTATGTGTTAATCGTGATAGACTTGTCAAATGCATAAACTTGGTGGTGAAACTGTGAAACTGTTTGAGATGGTGTAATATTGTAATATATAATAATTAAGGGTGTGAGGAGTTATTAGTGAAATCTAAATCATACTTAACCCTAATCTCCTACCCTAATCATTCACTAATCATTCACAAAGAATCAAAACACGTACTCTCACCTCCTCTAATCCTCTCTACAACCATCTTCTCATCATTCTTGGTTTCACAAGTCTTTTGCATCAAGTTTGATCTTTCAATCCATTTAGAATCAATCAAGGTAATTGCTTAATCATTGTTGGTTGTTAGTTGTTGATTGATTGATGCATGTAAACCCTAATTCTTCACATGCTAGTTCTGTAGTTATTGATTGAATCCTGATGATTGTGAAATGATACGGATTAGTTGTGTAATTGGTTGCTTGATATTAAGATATGACTGTTATGATGAAAGTGTTTACTGTTGATTTGACTCTGTAGTATGAAAGCATGAATTAGGGTTTTGATCGCACGAATATAGAACGTAACTGTTTCAATTGATGCTGTAAACTTGTTCTGGTAATTACGTGTTTGAGTTTTTGTAATGATACCTCATTAGTCCGACTTTTGTTTTAAAACCCTAGTCCGACTTATGTTTATATATCATGCTTGCCCGAGTTTTATCAATGAATATGTAAGTCCGACTTTTATTAGATGTATGATGTCCGATCTTTGTGATTAAACAAGGGGGTCCGACCTTTTATGATGATTGCAAGGGTCCGAGTTTTGGTACAAGTATCATGAATGGTCCGTGCTTTATGCTCAAGCTTATGGTCCGAGTTTCTCCCAAGGGAGTGTTGTCCGATCTTTTACCCATTACAAGATGTCCGACTTTTGTTATAAGGACATAGTGTCCGAGTTTTTGGCATGATCTCTTGTCCGACCTTTCAAACAAGGAAGCCCCCTCCCACTTTTTTGGTCCGAGTTTTAAACCCCCCAACCCCTGTCCGACTTTTAAGTAAGGAATGCCCCTCCCCTTTTGTCCGAACTTTATAAATGAAAGCCTAAGGGGTCCGAGTTTAATGCCCCAAGTCCTTGTCCGAGCTTTGTGATGTTGTATCGTCTGAAATGCACATGTAGTTGTTACCCTGTTAAGTTATGAACTACAGTAAACACGTTATGTTAAATCTGTAAACTCCGTTAAGTATATTAGTAACACTGTTCAGCATGAGACACTGTTAGTTCATTGAACTTGTCATTATTAACGCTGTTAACTTAGTAAACACTATTAATTTATTAATTCCGTTAAATGTTAACTCTGTTAAGATATGCATGTAACCCTGTTTAATGTGTTAACCTGGTAGAGTATGTTAACTGCCTGTTTATCCTGTCAAGTATGAATTTACATGGATTTGACTGACTACTTAAATGCCGCATGATGAATAATTACAAAACACACTATGTGACGTTAGATTTGTGTGCAAGATTTGTTACGAACGAAAAATTGATTTATTATACGTGCATACTATAGGATTTGACTGATTTCTTCTGAGCACTTAGTTTAGCATACCGAGCAAACCAAGGTGAGTTCACACAGCCAAGGCATGGGGTTCCCAGGGTGGGAATGGGATTGATTTATTTATTTGTACTTCTCTAGATAATGGAACGTAGTGATATGATCCTCGGGCGAGGAAGGTGATTGGTTAAGATACTGCTAGACTAGTGATGCTTATAGAACTGATCTTCGCACACACGCCGGGGTTGGCTGCGATAATATGACTGATCTTCACACACATGCCTAGGAAGGCTGCGAACTATGCGCTAAAATCTTCGCACAGGTGCCGGGTGGCCGCGATACAAACATACCTAGTCTAGAATACTTGAGAACTTCCCTAATGTTCGCATACAAGCCTGAAGGGCCGCGATACGAACTATTACGATACATGACTTAATGAACGAATACAAGGCTTACTATACTATTACATATACCGAACTATAAACTGTGAACTCGCTCAACTAGTTGTTGATCCTCTGTTACATGCCTTGCAGGTCGTTAGGTACATGGAGCTTGCACAGGGAGGAGCAGGTCGTTGTGGAGCACGGATCGTGGATGCCATGTTAAAACATTTAAACATTTGAACTTATGTTACACATTGGGTTTTCATACATATGCTTTCACTACACTTTGAAACTATGATTATGCTTTGAACACCTATCGTATTGAATGATTGGTTTACATTTATTTTACTTGATATTAATTTCATGTTCAATATGATTGGTGGCTTGATCCTGGTCAGTCACGCTCCCAAGCGGTGATACTCCGCAGGTGGATTTTGGGGGTGTGACATATTGGTATCAGAGCCATTGGTTATAGAGAACTTGGTTTTAATATGGGAAAACGTTTTTATTAAAACCAGACTATAACCAGAACAGTGCTCTCAACGATCCACAACGACGCTTCGCTCCACGTGCAAGACTCAACATCCTAGGTAATAAGGTTTATGTTTATTGCCTACATGATAGAATTGCATAGAACTTTGCTCGTAGTATGCTTAAATTACATTGCTCACTATTTGTTATTGCTTGAGAACACTTATGTGCTTACACTCTTCTGTCATCGCACTACTCGCGAACCATTCTCACTTACACTACTTTTACTATGAAGATCATGTCTGGACGTGTGAACATGACTCAAGACCAGTTGACGGCACTTATCAATGAACGAGTAGCTGCGGCACTTGCAGCTGCAAACGCATGAGGTATACCCTGCAGTCGTAACTTATTCTAGGATCTTTAGATCCTACGTTCCTAAACATCTCTTATGTTTAACCTCGTTCTGATCTTACACATTAGGTCAACACGCTCATCAGCCCGTTTGCACTTTCAAGAACTTCATGGACTGCCGTCCAGGCACATTCAGTGGCACCGAGGGGGCAGTGGGACTCCTCCATTGGTTTGAGAAGTTAGAGTCGGTATTCGAAATGTGTGAATGCCCTGAGGATCGCAGGGTGAAGTACGCCACTGGCACGTTGGAAGGAATCACGTTAACTTGGTGGAACGCGCAAGTGCAGATCTTAGGGTTGGCAGCTGCTAACGCCACCCCTTGGAATGATTTCAAGGAACTGATAAAAAGGGAATACTGCACTCGAGAAGACATCCACAAGCTGGAGGATGAGTTTTACCATTTGAAAATGACTGGGTCAGAAATTGAAGCCTATACTAAACGGTCGAACGAGCTGGCCGTGTTGTGTCCCACTATGGTGGACCCTCCTATCAAGCGCATTGAGTTGTACCTCAAGGGATTAGCGCCAGAGATTCAGAGCCATGTGACATCGGCTAATCTTGACAATATCCAGGCTATTCAGCACCTTGCTCATCGTATTACGGATCAGGCAGTGGATCAGAACAAGCTGCCAAAACGCATCAGTGCTACCACTACTGCTGTCACTACTTCTGCTACTCCCAGTGACAACAAAAGAAAATGGGATGGGGATTCCAGCAAGGGATCAGCTTCAGTTCAGTCACAGGTTCAACAGCGAAAGACTGACAGTTATCAGAGTCCCAGTCAGCGCTCTTCAGGTAACCAGGGGCAGGGTGGATATCGGGGAATTCACCCACTATGTAACAGGTGCAACAGACACCACAGTGGACGGTGTCACAAGGAACGATGTCAGAGATGTCTCAAGTTAGGGCATGAAGCTAAAGACTGCAGGAGTTCGCGACCTGCAAATCAGAATCAGCAACACCCACCACCAGCTCCACAGAACCCGCAACAGCAGCAACAGCGGGGCAACAGGGGATGTTTTCAGTGTGGGGCTGAAGGTCATTTCAAGCGTGATTGTCCCCAGTTGAACCAGAACCAGAATCGCAACAATAACAACAATCAGGGAAATGGCTACAACAACAACAATGGTGGGAACAACAACGACAACGAAGCTAGGGGACGAGTTTTTGTGCTGGGGCAGGGAGAAGCGAGAAATGATCCCAACGTAGTCATGGGTAAGTTTCTTCTTGATGACTTTTACGTTACTGTTTTGTTTAATTCAGGTGTGAATACCAATTATATGTCTTGAAAGTTAGTCGAATGTTAAAACGTACACCAACTCCCTTGAACACCCAACGTGTCGTAGTGTTAACTAGTGGTAAGGGTCTAGAGGCCGTACATAGTTCAGGGTTGTAATCTTATCCTCGTTGGTCAGACGTTCCCTATCGACCTCATTCTTATAGTTCTGGACAGCACCTATAGCTCATGCACCGTACCGCATAGCTCCATCCGAATTGGAAGAACTACCGAAGCAGCTATAAGAGCTCTTGGAAAAGGGCTTCATTCGTCCAAGCTCTTCGCCTTGGGGAGCTCCAGTATTATTCGTGAAAAAGAAGGATGGCACTTTCAGGATGTCTATAGACTACCGGGAACTTAACAAGGTAACGGTGAAGAACCGTTATCCTCTTCCACGCACTGACGACTTATTCGACCAGTTGCAAGGGTCGAGTTACTACTCCAAGATTGATCTAAGGTCCGGTTATCATCAGCTGAGAGTCCGCGAGGAGGACGTCTCCAAGACAGCATTCAGAACTCGCTACGGTCACTACGAGTTTCTAGTCATGCCATTTGGGCTTACGAACGCGCCTGCAGTTTTCATGGATCTTATGAACAGGGTGTGCAAACCCTATCTAGACAAGTTCGTCATCGTCTTTATCGACGACATTCTGATCTACTCCAAGAGTCAGGAGGAACACGAGCAGCACTTACGTCTTATCTTGGAACTTCTTCGAAAGGAACAACTGTACGCCAAGTTTTCAAAATGTGACTTCTGGCTTCGTGAAGTCCACTTCTTAGGCCATGTGGTGAACAGGGATGGGATTCATGTCGATCCGTCCAAGGTAGATTCGATCAGGAACTGGCCTGCACCGCGTACACCGACGGAAATACGCCAATTCTTGGGTTTGGCGGGGTACTACAGACGATTCATTAAAGACTTTTCCAAGATCGCACAGCCGCTTACAATGCTGACACAGAAGTGTGTTACCTATCGATGGGGTAATACACAAGAAACTGCTTTTCAGTACTTAAAGGATAGGCTTTGCAGCGCACCTATTCTCTCATTGCCAGAGGGCACGGATGATTTTGTGGTCTATTGTGACGCATCGATACAGGGGTTTGGTTGTGTATTGATGCAGCGGGATAAAGTTATTGCCTACGCCTCGCGGCAACTCAAAGTTCATGAACGGAATTACACGACGCACGATTTAGAGCTGGGAGCTGTTGTTTTTGCGCTTAAGATATGGCGACACTACCTGTACGGTACCAAGTGCACTATTTACACCGATCACAGGAGTCTCGAGCATATTTTCAAGCAGAAGGAATTGAACATGCGTCAACGACGATGGGTCGAGTTACTTAACGATTACTAATGCGCCATCAAGTACCATCCAGGCAAAGCCAATGTTGTGGCTGACGCTCTCAGTCGAAAAGATACTTCACCTAGGGGTGTACGAGCTTTGCAGCTCACCATTCAGTCTGATCTTCCTGCACAGATACGAAATGCTCAGGTAGAAGCATTGAAACCAGAAAACGTCAGGGCTGAAGCCTTACGCGGCTCAAGGCAACGATTAGAACAGAAGGAAGACGGCGCCTACTATGTAACAGGACGTATTTGGGTTCCACTATATGGCGGTTTACGGGAACTTGTGATGGATGAAGCTCATAAGTCTCGCTACTCAGTACATCCAGGTTCGGATAAAATGTATCACGACATCAGAACTACATACTGGTGGCCTAGCATGAAGGCCCACATTGCAACTTACGTCGGCAAATGTTTGACTCGTGCGAGAGTCAAGACAGAGTATCAGAAACTAGCAGGCTTACTTCAGCAACCAAAGATACCACAGTGGAAATGGGAGGAAATTTCCATGGATTTTGTTACAAGCCTACCTAGATCCCAGCGTGGGAACGATACTATTTGGGTGATCGTAGATCGACTCACAAAGTCTGCTCATTTCTTGGCTATCAAAGAAACAGATAAGTTCTCTACATTAGCAGACGTCTACTTGAAAGAAGTTGTTTCAAGGCACGGGGTGCCAACCTCTATTATTTCGGATCGGGATGCACGATTCACATCAGAACTATGGCAAGCAATGCATAAGGCTTTTGGCTCTCGGCTAGACATGAGCACAACATATCACCCTCAGACGGATGGGCAGTCTGAGCGCACGATTCAAACACTAGAAGACATGCTTCGGGCATGTGTTATTGATTTCGGCAACAGCTGGGAAAAGCATCTCCCTTTAGTGGAGTTTTCATACAACAACAGTTACCACACCAGCATACAAGCCGCTCCATTCGAGGCATTGTACGGACGTAAATGTCGGTCACCTCTCTGCTGGGCAGAGGTGGGGGATAGTCAAATCACGGGTCCAGAACTTTTAGTGGACGCCACGGAAAAGATTGCACAAATACGACAACGTATGGCGGCAGCTCGTGATCGCCAGAAAAGCTACGCTGATCAACGCAGAAAACCGCTCGAGTTCCAAGTTGGGGATCGAGTGCTACTCAAAGTCTCACCGTGGAAGGGTGTGGTTCGTTTTGGTAAATGAGGCAAGCTCAATCCACGGTATGTTGGACCGTTCGAAATCACTGAAAGAATAGGCCAAGTAGCCTACAGACTAAACCTACCAGCTAAACTCGATGCAGTTCACAATGTATTTCACGTGTCGAATCTGAAGAAGTGCCTGTCAGATGAGACCCTCATAGTTCCTTTTAAGGAACTCACTACCGACGAGCGGTTGCAGTTCGTCGAGGAGCCAGTTGAAATCATGGACCGGGATGTTAAGGTCCTCAAAAACAAGAGAATCCCTCTTGTTCGAGTTCGTTGGAACTCCAAACGTGGCCCAGAGTACACCTGGGAACGCGAAGACCAGATGACAGAAAAGTACCCCCAGTTATTCGGAACCAATGCAACCACTACTGAGACTGAAGCTACTACTGCGGAATTTCGGGACGAAATTCCAAATCAACGGGGGGATGATGTGACACCCCAGGAAAACCAGTGAACGATACAACTTACCTAGCTTCCTCAGTAACCGCATGCTAAATTTCGGGACGAAATTTCTTTTAAGATGGGGATAATGTGACAACTCGAATTTCCAAGATTTCCTATTTCGCATTTATTGCACGTTCATTTATTGTTTAGTCGTTTATTTGCACAATTAGTTTGCTGTGAAGCTGTAACGTTTTGGATACAATGAAGTGTATTGTGTGATTTTGCATGGTTATGTGTTAATCGTGATAGACTTGTCAAATGCATAAACTTGGTGGTGAAACTGTGAAACTGTTTGAGATGGTGTAATATTGTAATATATAATAATTAAGTGTGTGAGGAGTTATTAGTGAAATCTAAATCATACTTAACCCAAATCTCCTACCCTAATCATTCACAAAGAATCAAAACACGTACTCTCACCTCCTCTAATCCTCTCTACAACCATCTTCTCATCATTCTTGGTTTCACAAGTCTTTTGCATCAAGTTTGATCTTTCAATCCATTTAGAATCAATCAAGGTAATTGCTTAATCATTGTTGGTTGTTAGTTGTTGATTGATTGATGCATGTAAACCCTAATTCTTCACATGCTAGTTCTGTAGTTATTGATTGAATCCTGATGATTGTGAAATGATACGGATTAGTTGTGTAATTGGTTGCTTGATATTAAGATATGACTGTTATGATGAAAGTGTTTACTATTGATTTGACTCTGCAGTATGAAAGCATGAATTAGGGTTTTGATCGCACGAATATAGAACGTAACTGTTTCAATCGATGCTGTAAACTTGTTCTGGTAATTACGTGTTTGAGTTTTTGTAATGATACCTCATTAGTCCGACTTTTGTTTTAAAACCCTAGTCCGACTTATGTTTATATATCATGCTTGCCCGAGTTTTATCAATGAATATGTAAGTCCGACTTTTATTAGATGTATGATGTCAGATCTTTGTGATTAAACAAGGGGGTCCGACCTTTTATGATGATTGCAAGGGTCCGAGTTTTGGTACAAGTATCATGAATGGTCCGTGCTTTATGCTCAAGCTTATGGTCCGAGTTTCTCCCAAGGAGTGTTGTCCGATCTTTTACCCATTACAAGATGTCCGACTTTTGTTATAAGGACATAGTGTCCGAGTTTTTGGCATGATCTCTTGTCCGACCTTTCAAACAAGGAAGCCCCCTCCCACTTTTTTGGTCCGAGTTTTAAACCCCCCAACCCCTGTCCGACTTTTAAGTAAGGAATGCCCCTCCCCTTTTGTCCGAACTTTATAAATGAAAGCCTAAGGGGTCCGAGTTTAATGCCCCAAGTCCTTGTCCGAGCTTTGTGATGTTGTATCGTCTGAAATGCACATGTAGTTGTTACCCTGTTAAGTTATGAACTACAGTAAACACGTTATGTTAAATCTGTAAACTCCGTTAAGTATATTAGTAACACTGTTCAACATGAGACACTGTTAGTTCATTGAACTTTTCGTTATTAACGCTGTTAACTTAGTAAACACTATTAATTTATTAATTCCGTTAAATGTTAACTCTGTTAAGATATGCATGTAACCCTGTTTAATGTGTTAACCTGGTAGAGTATGTTAACTGCCTGTTTATCCTGTCAAGTATGAATTTACATGGATTTGACTGACTACTTAAATTCCGCATGATGAATAATTGCCAAACACACTATGTGACGTTAGATTTGTGTGCAAGATTTGTTACGAACGAAAAACTGATTTATTATACGTGCATACTATAGGATTTGACTGATTTCTTCTGAGCACTTAGTTTAGCATACCGAGCAAACCAAGGTGAGTTCACACAGCCAAGGCATGGGGTTCCCAGGGTGGGAATGGGATTGATTTATTTATTTGTACTTCTCTAGATAATGGAACGTAGTGATATGATCCTCGGGTGAGGAAGGTGATTGGTTAAGATACTGCTAGACTAGTGATGCTTATAGAACTGATCTTCGCACACACGCCGGGGTTGGCTGCGATAATATGACTGATCTTCGCACACATGCCAGGGTTGGCTGCGATAATATGACTAATATTCGCACACATGCCTAGGAAGGCTGCGAACTATGCGCTAAAATCTTCGCATAGGTGCCGGGTGGCCGCGATACAAACATACCTAGTCTAGAATACTTGAGAACTTCCCTAATCTTCGCATACAAGCCTGAAGGGCCGCGATACGAACTATTACGATACATGACTTAATGAACGAATACAAGGCTTACTATACTATTACATATACCGAACTATAAACTGTGAACTCGCTCAACTAGTTGTTGATCCTCTGTTACATGCCTTGCAGGTCGTTAGGTACATGGAGCTTGCACAGGGAGGAGCAGGTCGTTGTGGAGCACGGATCGTGGATGCCATGTTAAAACATTTAAACATTTGAACTTATGTTACACATTGGGTTTTCATACATATGCTTCCGCTACACTTTGAAACTATGATTATGCTTTGAACACCTATCGTATTGAATGATTGGTTTACATTTATTTTACTTGATATTAATTTCATGTTCAATATGATTGGTGGCTTGATCCTGGTCAGTCACGCTCCCAAGCGGTGATACTCCGCAGGTGGATTTTGGGGGTGTGACACTACAAGCTTAAGACAGATTTTTAAAACCCGTTCACTGTTTTGGTTTTAAAAATTTTTATAAACAGTTTGTTTTCTTCATTAGCAAACTTTTGTAGTTTGTATTGGTTTTCTGTAAACCAATCTGTTTCTGCTATAAACTAATTGAATTTTTATTCTTGTTTCAGAAATGGCTACTGTTTCAGCAACCACATCAACCACTGTTGGATCCACATCCACTACCATGGGACCATTGGTTGGTACCCAAGCGACTCAAGCAGTTGCTAACCATGCTGAAAAACCAGAGAAGTTCACTGGTTTGAATTTTAAGAGATGGCAACAAAAGATGTTGTTCTATCTGACCACTCTAAACCTTGCGAGGTTTTTGACGGAGTCCCCTCCTGTTCTCGCAGAAGGGACAATTGAGGTCCAATCTGTGAGTGCTGTGGAGGCTAGGAAACATTCTGAGTACCTATGCCACAACTATGTGTTGAATGGCCTCTCAGATGCCTTGTATAACGTGTATCTCAAGGTTCCAACTGCCAAAGAATTATGGGAGTCACTGGAACGGAAATACAAGACTGAGGATGCGGGTACTAAAAAGTATGTTGTGGCTAGGTTTTTGGACTATAAAATGATTGATTCAAAAACTGTGATGAGTCAAGTCCAAGAACTGCAGATTATTCTTAGTGATATTCTGTCAGAAAGGATGAATCTGAGTGAAACATTCCAAGTGGTAGCAATTGTTGAAAAATTGCCTCCTAGTTGGGTGGACTTCAAGAATTACCTTAAGCATAAGCGAAAGGAAATGACTATCGAAGACCTTGTGGTTCGTCTTCGTATTGAAGAGGACAACAGAATATCACACAAAGGAGGTCAAGTTGAAGCTTCTGCAAAAGCAAACCTTGTGGAACATGGTCAATCCTCAAGGGGTCACAAGGGTACAAAGGCCACAAATTCAATGGAAAAGGGAAGAACAAAGGTGTTGACGTTGGGCCAAAGAAAGGTGGTGTGAAGAAGAAGGTTGGTCCCTTTAAAGGGAAAGTGTTACAACTGTGGACAAACTGGTCACCATGCTGACCAATGCAAAGAGCCTAAACGTGACACGGCTCTTATGGCTGATGATGATAGTATTCCATTAGTGGCCATGATTTCAGACCTCACTGCCATGGCGGAGGAGGTAAATTTGGTGGGTAACGAGCCAAAACGGTGGTGGGTTGATACTGGGGCAACCCGCCATGTGTGCCCAGATAGGACCCTCTTTAATACATTTAAAGAGGTGGTGGGAGAAAAGTTGTACATGGGTAATGCTGCTACAGCTGATATCAAGGGAGAAGGTGATGTGATCTTGAAATGGACTTCTGGGAAAGAGCTTACTTTGAAGAATGTGCTTTATGTTCCAGACCTGCGCAAGAGTCTTGTGTCGGGTTGGATGCTTAACAAGCATGGCTTTCGTTTGGTTTTTGAAAGTGATAATTTTGTTCTAACTAAGCGTGGTATGTTTGTTGAAAAGGGCTATGCCCAAAATGGTATGTTTAAACTTAATGTAATGGCTGTTAAGAAAAACATGAATAAAAGTGCTAGTACTTCTGCTTACTTGGTTGAGTCTCCTAATGTTTGGCATGGACGTCTTGGTCATGTAAATTTTAATTCGATGCGTCGTTTAATTAAATTAGATTACATACTAACTTTTTCCATTGACTCTAAAACAAAATGTAAAACTTGTGTTGAATCCAAACAAACAAGATCATCCTTCAAATCAGTTGAAAGAATAACTGAACCCCTTGATCTGATTCACACTGATGTGTGTGACTTAAAATCAATTCCCACCAGAGGTGGTAATAAATATTTTATTACCTTTATCGATGACAATACAAGATATTGTTATGTTTACTTACTTAAGAGTAAGGATAAAGCAATTGACAAGTTTATCTTGTATAAAGCTGAAGTTGAGAATCAACTCAACAAGAAAATAAAACGTGTGAGAAGTGATAGAGGAGGTGAATATGTTTCACCATTTGGGGAATTATGTGCAAAAAGTGGCATAATACACGAGTGTACCCCTCCTTATATGCCCCAATCAAATGGCATCACGGAGACTGTTCTAATTCCACAAGTCAAATGATGAGTTACAGAATTCATTATGCCATTGAATTCTAAAATTTATTTTATAAGTTTCAGAATTCATTGTGCTATTGAATTCTAGAATTGAATGGTGTATTCGATATACAGTTATGGTTACGAATTCTAACCAGTATATATACAAAGCTTTGTGCTTTGTTTTTACACACTGAAATTCGTATGGTTCATACCACACACACAGCTTCAAACGATTTCCCTAATCTTGAATCTCTACGCACTCTTGTTTCAGGTATTTTTTCAGGTGCTAGGCTAATCGCGGCAGTACAATCTGCTTAGGCTGTTATACCCCGGGAAACAGACGGGTTCACCTGGGTGGCCCGAAATCTGTTTTAAGAGAAGCGTGATCTTCACGTGCCTCAGTCACTGTTGTTTTCTTGTAACCTGTTCTTAGTTTAATTTACATTACTTGTATTGTAATTTCTTTCAGTTTACTTCTGTTCCTTTTTATGTATTGCAAACAGATTGTTTATTAATAAAATTGTTATTTTATTTATTTTGTGAACAGTTGTCCTACAACACCTTGATACTACTAGAGCAAAGACCCTTTGGTGTCAGTTTAGATTTCCATATAAACTAGGTAAAAGAAAAGGAAAGTGTAGTGCATATAATACTCCACATCACGTATATTGTTATCATAAATATACGTAGAAAATATTTTTAAATTTAGTTATTCATTATTATACGTAGATTGTCTAATTAAAAGTTTTATCATAAATACTTAGTGGGATAGAAAACTAGGTAAAAGAAAAAGAAAGTATAGTGCATATAATACTCCACGTCACGTATATTCTTGAAGTGATTGATGTTGATCTTGTTTACGCATTCAATAACTGTGCTAATAGTAAGTTTGTGGATAAGTCTTTGTCAAGTTGTCACTTAACTGGAGTTGCCAAACATATGCTACGTCTTGATCCTATCATCTACAAAATTGATAAGGAGAATGATAGCCTTCTGATCAGCTGCAATCCGTGAAGCAAAAGAGGGATTGGGTGAGATTGTCTATTTGTCTTCCTGGGTGATTTCAACAGCCGGAATGGGTGAAGAAACATCAATGTGACATGTCAGGTTCTGGAACGATAGAAACAGGATCATCTGATTTTTCCACACCAGGAAATTCGATTGTGTTAACTTGACGACGATCATGTGAAGGATCAAGTTCATTGATAGGGTGTTATCAAAATTAGTGGCATAGAAATGTGACATGGTGAGAGGGAGATCGACGATGAGGAGGGATGTAGAGAGAAGAAGAAAGCGAGAAGACAAGGAAAGAAAGCGATAGAGCAAGGGAGGGGAAGGAATTGAAGGGTCACAGACTCACAGGCGTATGATTTTTTTAACAATAAAGATTACACTCCTAGATTACTCGTCACCCTAAGATTTAAACTTGGATCATTCCATAAGAGAAAAACTCTCTTGACTACTAGGCCACATGCCTAAGTGGCATCACAAGCTTATGATACCATGTGAATGTAAAACATCGCATACCCTAAATGAGGTTTGAAGGAGTATATAAATAAAAACAATTTTACATGAGAATGAGTAAATTACAAGTTAAGTATATGAAAATATTACATATACATACAAGAAGAATGAGTAAATTACAAGTTAAGTACATGAAAGTATAAGTAAGTATTAACTAGGTGTTTGTACATCATGAATCTAATAATTTTTTTTTCTTGCTGATGAAATGCATTTTATTTTCTCCTTTGATATTCCAATATTCCATACTTAAATTGGACCATACGAAGTGCCTTTATCTTCACACAGTAAAGTTGCTTTTCCTTTTATAGTCTAGTCTGTATGCCACGTTTTTCTTGGATGTATTGAACAACTTATATTGATTGGACACACTTTTGATCAACTTAATAAAGTAAAGTTAGTCCAACATATTGTTGTATAACGAGACATCGTCCAAGGATTTTATAATGTTTATGAAATCTCACAAGTGCACTCTAAGACTATGCGGGTGGAAGGCTCAGAAATAGCATGGAAGTTTCTCTACGTCAGACACACCGGCCAGTGGGGTGGCGTGGGGGAAGGGGCAGGGGAATCCTCACCGCCGTGGTGGCCAAGGTGGGGATGACTTGATAGATTTGATTGGTGATTTATGGTAGAAGGTTGTTGATTGATGAGTTTTTATCTTTTTTAAACTATTTCAATGCTCAACACCACCCCGTGGTTTAAGGGCTTGAAGGTGACAGATACATGTCGCCCCATACCCTCCCTTCAAACCCCCACACCATATAGTCTAATAATATCCATTAGACTCCAATCAGTTGTCTAATGAATTACTAGAGTTATAAAGGAATATGTTATAAGATGGCATCTTTTCAAACGAATATAAAATACAAATTATATGAGTAGGTATTGAATAATTATATAAATATAAAAGTAGCATTAATGTTGATTACTTATACAAAGATACAAAAATTATAAAGTTTGAATTAACATAAGTATATTAAATTATTAATACAACTTGGTTATAGACCCATGTATGGCTAGTCCTAGGAATTCAGAAGTCCTGTCCGAACCTAGAAAAACGTGTCTTTTAGACCTTAACGAAATAAATAATGTAAACTATTTTTTACCGCTTATTGTTATTGGAGTAAAATGAAATTTGCATCCCTGTGCTTTAGGGGCGGAGTCAACTTGAGTCCCTAAAATGAAAATTTCGCTGCTTGCCTTCCCGTCGTTTAAAATGCGCTATATGTTGAGTCCTTCCCGTTAGTTTAATCGTTAGAGTCGTGAAATCCTGATTTTGCCCTTAGTTATATACCTTCTTCCCCAGAATTTCACCCCAATTCTCATTCTGTCTATTTTAAAATGAAAATCATTCTGTGTATTATTTTTTTTTAATTCAATATGACAAATTAGCGTTGTTTCATGTGTGTGTGATTCACAGATTTGAAAAATGAAAAATCATTTTATTTTATTATGTGTTTTCTTTAGAATCATTTTAGTTTCGCACGTCTCGGTTGATGTAGATTATCTTATAGTTTATTGATACTGATGATTTGATTTTACGCCTAATCCGTTATTATCTCCATAATTTGGGGATCTTAGGGATAGTTTTGTTAAATCTGTAACTAAATATTAATCTTTGGTCAAATCACTATGATTTTAGTGTATTCCTGAGATTCATTTATTTATGAGGTGACCAGATTTGGTGTTCGAATCGCACCACAGTCCTGGCCATCATCATTTACCAACTCATTTCGGTCACCATATTTGAGGGCTTGGTCACTAGATTTGGTGGTGATGAGATGATGTTAATGATGTTCTTGTGAGATGAAGATGACATTCATGACCACTGATGTTGATGTGTTTCATGAACTTTTCAGATCTGGAATGTACTAATGAAGATGAACTGAGGATGATGTTTGTAAAAACCCACCAAACACCTTCAAATATTCGGACCAAAGATGTCCATAAATCTCCAAAACCGTGATGAATTTCGAAATTATATTCGGTAGGGCTGTAAACGAACCGAACGTTCAGCAAACAGTTCATGAACCGTTCGGCAGAAAGTTCATTTATGTTTGTTCGTTTATGTTCGTTCGTTTAATAAACGAACGGACATGAACAAGAAATTTCGTTCGATTATTAAATGAACGAACATGAACAGAGGTCTCGTTCGTTCGATTGTGTTCGTGAACGTTCGGTAAGGTGTTCGTGAACGTTTTCGTGAACATTCGTTGATTTGCATTCGTTTATATTCATATGTTTGTGTTTTAATTGAAGATCTTTGTACTTTCTTACATTTTCTTTGCACTTTTTATATTATTAAACTTTTATTTATTTTATTACCCTAACAATTAAACTAGGAAACTCACTTTCACATTGTTTATGCATCATTTCCCTTTCATTTCTCATTATTAACATCGGCGATTACGATCGACCTCCGTTCCACAATAACGGATTCGAGTTCAAGTGCTACTCTCTGGGTCATCTATCTTTATCCTTCGTCGCGTGCGCCAAAATTTATTTGTGTTCGTTTGTGTTCGTGAACCGTTCGCGAACACGCTCATTTCCTTAACGAACGAACACGAACATAAAATCTCGTTCGGTAAGTGTTCATGAACCGTTCGTGAACACATTTATTTCCTTAACGAACGAACACGAACAAGGTCTTGTTCGTGTTCGTTCGTTTACAGCCCTAATATCGGTGGGTTTTGTTCGTCTCAAAAAGTTACACAATTTACACCCAAGAACCACTTGATTTCGTTAAGATCGCTTGTCTCGAAAAATTACACAATTTGTACTCAAGAACCACTTGATTTCGTTAAGAATTGAAGGAGATATGGTGTCTAGAAGTTCTAGGGGGTTTTGTTTTTTATTTGTTCTTGTTCATGGTGTTCTTATTCGTGAAGATGTGGGTTCTTGTTTATGCGTAGATGATAGAAATTAGGTTTAGGTTTTGTTTTTTGTTTTTAATTTTAATATGGTGAGATTACTAAAAATGCCCTTGACTTAACGATCAAACTAACGGATTCTTAACGGAAGGACTCAAAGTGTAGCGTTTTTCATAGGTTAGGGACTCAGGCAGTGAATTTTCATTATAGGGATTCAAGTTGACTCCACCCCTAAAACACGGAGATGCAAATTGCATATTACTCCTATGCAAGTTGTTGTTGTTGTTGAAACTAAAATGGGTATTGTGCTAATACCTAATGAGCTTAAATATAAATTTTGAGATTGATAGCTTTAAATGGGTAGAAGATATAAGTTTATGTTTTCTATGGCTATGGGACCCGTGTATTACATGAGGTTGTGCAATAGAAACGATATAATTATACAATCTGTAAAAAAACATCATATAACTAATATATTTTTATGACCATATGACAATTTACACAACTAACTTCAATTTATCACAAAAGCGTCTTATGTATTAGTAACACTAAAATACCATGATAGCTCGTGTATTACACAGATTGAATACTAAAAAAATATGTAATAAGCAAATACATAATATATATATATATATATCATATAACTAACTGAAATGTTATATAAATAATATTGTTTTTATTATTGTGTATCTTTTAAATATAACTTTTATTTAAAGTAAGTGAAAATTGTATCATTCGTGTGCCATAAATTAGGCTTGTTATTCTTATTAATAATTGTTATGCGGATTTTACTAATATTCAGTTATTATAAAGTTACGATATAAGTTAACGGTTTATATATGATGAATAAAATATCGTCCTAATTAATTATTAATTTATTATGTAATTTAATAAAACAATATAGTTTTTATTAAAATAGAATTAAGTTACCCTTCATAAAATATTTCTTTATTCGAGGTGATTATTTCTTTATTCAAGGTGATTGATAAATTTGGACGGTGGTAAGTTCAACTTTGTGTTCATATCCCAATTCCAATGAGGAAATGAAGTGGTATGGGTGTGCTCCTCCCAACCAAGTGATCTGAGTTCGAGTCTTAGGGTGGTTAAAATGGGGAATTTTGCCGTTCAAAAAAAAAGTATAAAGATAAAAAGAGTAAAAGTAGAGTAAATATAGAATAACAAAATGAGTTACTTAAGTATGTAATTAATAAAAACTTAACAAATATAAACACTCAAAAAGTATATAATAATAATAATGACTGGGTTAAAAGAAAAAATTAATTGGGTTAAGCCAAAGGATACCACATGATATGAAAAAGTAACATAAAAGCCATTTAATATAATTATGTTAGCTAAAAGACAACGTCTACAGTTTAGCTTAAACTCAAACTACGTAATATACACCATTTATCATTCTAGAATTCTCATTTAGGATAGCCTCTCATATATATTACCATTTTGGTCCATAATGAATCCATGAACAGGCTTCAGTGAGTTGTCCATGGCCCATGGGTAACAAGTTTTGCACCTCACATAATGCAGGTGGGGTTAGTCTTGGGTGATGGGTGAGTAAGAGGTTTTGCATGCATCCTTCCTCTACTAAATTAATCACATCATTCTTATACTTTTTCTCATAACAGTGTGTTCCTTAAATATATGCTGGGCGTGGTAAGCCTTATCCTTCTTTTTTACTCACATAATCTCGAAACCTACTTTTAAACTTACACTCGCTCGCTTGGTTAATACATCATCACAATATGAGATCATCTTTATTTTCTTTGGTCAGCAAACAGAATCAAGTGGTTCATTTTTCTTTGTTTCGATAAAAACCAAGAGGACATTAATTTATTAAACATGTGGGTGATAATCAATTATGACATCATCTTCTTCATATAAGTATGTGATATCCATCGTCTCTTTAAACACCCTGAAAAAGCAACTTAATAAAGCTTTATGAACTTGTAGCAAAAAAGAATATAAAAGGATCATGTCCAAGAGCAAGATTCTAGTGGTGGGTGGTACAGGGTATGTTGGCAAGAGGATTGTAAAGGCTAGTTTGGCTCAAGGCCATCCAACCTACATCCTTATGCGCCGAGAGACCGGCTTTGATATCGAAAAGGTTCAGATGTTGTTGTCGTTTAAGAAACAAGGAGCGCGTTTGGTTGAGGGTTCGTTTTCTGACCACCAGAGTTTGGTGGATGCCGTCAAACAAGTTGATGTTGTGATATGCACCATATCAGGGGTTCTATATCGGTCACATAATATTCTCCTTCAACTTAAGCGTATTGATGCCATCAAAGATGCTGGAAACATCAAGGTCCTTTATATCATGTGTCTTCTAAATATGTTATTAGTTAGATACAAATCATTTAACAATGTGTTTTTGAAACAGCGGTTCTTGCCTTCAGAGTTTGGGATGGACCTTTCACAAATGGGACACGCACTAGATCTCGGACAGGAGACCTTCGACAAGATGAGCATACGCAAAGCTATTGAAGAGGCGGGAATTCCATATACCTACATTTCTGCCAACTGCCTTGGGAGTTATTTCGTCCGAAATCTTTCACAACTAGACTCCCTCATGCCACCAAAGGACCGAGTGTAAATTTATGGTGACGGAAATCATAAGGGTATGATGTAGTTTTTGTTAGTGTGCATTGTGCAAGCCGCTACGGCTTTCAATACTAAAGAGAATAAAAATGTTGAAAGTAAAGCAATAGTGGTCTAAACTAAACTAGGAGAAAGTACCGATATGAAAAGAGAAAGTAAGACATATATGAAATTGTAGTATCTTTCCAATATGAAAACCATATATCTCATTTATAAAAATGTCGTAATAACTATATTAGAAGATCAACCACAATAACTATATAAATGTTATGATGGTTTGTATTTTTAACAATTACTTATGCTAATTAATTTCTTTAAAACGTGTGTAGTCGTTTTCAATGAAGAAGACGATGTTGCTACATACACAGTTAGGACCTTTGATGATCCTCGCATGTTGAACAAGACCTTGTATCTTCGACCACAAGAGAACATTCTCACCCACAACGAGTTGGTTGAAAAATGGGAGAAACTTACCAATAAAACATTGGAGAAAGTGCACATATCTGCTCAAGACTTTCTTGCTTCCATGAAAGGTAAGTATAAGTGATCTTCTCTAGCAACACAAAAAGTTAGCTACTAAGTAACTTGAAATCCTTTGTTGCAAATGGGTTTCTTGGAATACACTAATTTTGCCACATAACTTGTAGTTGCGAAAGTTGTGAAGCCTATGATGCATTTATGAGTGTTGTAAATATTCCGGATGGAACTTTTTGGTCACAACCAAGCCTTGTTTAAAGTTGATTATTTTTATGTTATCGTGATAAGTTATACTTTTCACAAAAGTAAAAACGTGATAAAAATTAAACTGAATTGCCATTATTTTGTAGATGTGGACATTGCTCTTCAAGGAGTAGTTGCGCGTATCTATCACATTTACTATGAAGGTTGTTTGATGAACTTTGAAATCGGAGAAGGGGGAGGAGAAGCTTCTAAGCTCTATCCGGATGTCCGATACACTCGTGTTCATGAATATTTGCAACGAGATCTCTAGTTGGTGTCACAATGGAAAGCTAAATTCCAATTGTCATGTCTCACATACCGTCGTAATGGACTTGGTGGGACTTTAGTTAATAAAAGTAGCATTAATGTTGATTACTTATACAAAGATACAAAAATTATAAAGCTTGAACTAACATATGTATATTAAATTATTAATACAATTTGGTTATAGACCCGTGCATGGCTTGTCCTAAGAATTCAGAAGTCCTGTCCGAGCCCGAAAAAAACGTGTCGTTTAGACCTTAACAAAATAAATAATGTAAACTATTTTTTACTGCTTATTTTTATTGGAGTAAAATGAAAAATGTGTCCCTGTGCTTTGGGGCGGAGTTAACTTGAGTCCCTAAAATGAAATTTTCGCTGCTTGCGTCCCCATCGTTTAAAATGCGCTATATGTTGAGTCCTTCCCGTTAGTTAAATCGTTAGAGTCATGTGAAATCCTGATTTTGCCCTTAGTTGTATACCTTCTTCCCCATAATTTCACCCCAATTCTCATTCTCTCTATTTTAAAATGAAAATCATTCTGTGTATGATTTTTTTTTTTAATTCAATATGACAAATTAGCGTTGTTTCATGTGTGTGTGATTCACAGATTTGAAAAATGAAAAATCATTTTGTTTCATTATGTGTTTTCTTTAGAATCATTTTAGTTTCGTACGTCTCGGTTGATGTAGATTATCTTATAGTTTATTGATACTGATGATTTGATTTTACGCCTAATCCGTTATTATCTCCATAATTTGGGGATCTTAAGCATAGTTTTGTTAAATCTGTAACGAAATATTAATCTTGGTCAAATCACTATGATTTTAGTGGATTCCTGAGATTCATTTATTTATGAGGTGACCAGATTTGGTGTTCGAATCGCACCACAATTTAGGCCATCATCATTTACCAACTCATTTCGGTCACCATATTTGAGGGCTTGGTCACCAGATTTGGTGGTGATGAGATAATGTTAATGATGTTCTTGTGAGATGAAGATGACGTTCATGACCACTGATGATGATGTGTTTCATGAATTTTTCTGATCTAGAATGTACTAATGGAGATGAACTGATGATGATGTTTGTAAAAACCCACCAAACACCTTCAAATTTTCGGACCAAAGATGTCCATAATGTTGAGTGTGAAGCCAAACCACTTGACAACTTGTTCAGCTGAGGTCACAATGCTGATCAAGTTGTTAAGAGGATAAGGGGGCAGGGGTAAACCAATAATGCCTGTAACCCATTTCACAGGATAATGTTTTGGTTCATTCTTCTCTTTCTTCAATCTGTATATAAGAGATTCATATGTATTGTAAACTTTGTACCTCACCAAGAAATATAAACTCCTAGTTACTACTGTGGACGTTGGTCAGTTTAGACCGAACCACGTAAATCCTTGTATTCTTGAAAGTGGCAGAGTGTGTGAGAGCAAAGTGTGTGTGTGGTCCGAGTTCGTGTGTGAGAGTCCGATCCTAACAACTGGCATCAGAGCTTAGGCTCGTGTTGTTGAACCGAAAAGAAACCGAACATAATGAATAGAAACCGTACAGAAACGAAGGTGTAGAAGAAGAAGATACCTGAAGGTGCAGAAATCTGAACTAGGGTCCCGATTTGCATCAGTTTCTATCGGTTTGTTCACGTCAGCCATTTTCTGTTCGAAACCGCTGCCGCCCACACCACCGGATTCCGTCAGAATCACGACCACCACCATCAGAATAGCCTCCACCGCCATCAGAACCGCCTCCAACGTCATCAGAATCGTCTCCACAGCCGTCAGAACCGCCGGTCATCTTCCCGCCGCCAGCCGCCGCCTAGGGTTTCGAATTAGAAACCATTGTTGCCGAATATCGCATCTAGGGTTTCAAAATCGAAGGTTTAGGGTTTCGATTTTGCTTGGGTTTCACTGGATTTCAGAAGGAGAGAAGTTTTTTTTCTTTGTTCTGTGCGTAGGAAGAAGAAGAAGAAAGACAGGCATGTTTTATTTTGGTGGAGAATTAAAGTTTTCAATTTGACTAGAAGGTCCCTCAACTTTAAAAGAAAATTGGGTTTAGTTCTTTTTATTTAATCCTTTGGCAGTAGTAGCCAAACTTTTGTTTTTCAAAGAACTAAATATTTTTTTGGGGCATTAGGCAGAAGGTTTAAAATTTTCAAGATCAGTTTTTTTTTTCTTTTTTTTCCGGTTAAACCAGCAAATTTTCAGAGTATCGTTTCGTTGAAAATCGAAGAAACAGAACCGTAGACCAGTGCTTGTTTCGGTTGTTTCAGTTTGATTTACGGTTTATATTTCGATTTAAATTTCGGTTAGTCGTGTTTGTTAACATGGCAGAAGACGGGAAAGTTCAAATCGATAAGTTTAATGGTACAGATTTTAGCTGGTGGAAGATGCAGATTGAGGCATTATTGGTTCAAAAAGATCTTGATATTGTGTTAACAGGAGTTAGACCAGAAAGGGTGGAACCAGCAGATTGGGAATCAAAAGCCAGGAAAGCCAGGGCAGTTGTTACGTTGGCGTTATCAAAGACTGTGGCATTCAACATCATGAAGGAAACCACAACTAGTGGCATGATGTTAGCCCTATCTAACATGTACGAGAAGCCTTCGGCAGCTAATAAGGTCTTTCTGATTCGAGAGCTAGTGAATACTAGGATGAGGGAAGGTAGTTCAGTCACAGAGCACATCAACAAGTTGAATTCGATTTTGGCCAGCCTTGCGTCAGTGGGCATCAAATTCGAAGATGAAGTTCAAGCTTTGCTACTGTTATCTTCTTTGCCAGACAGTTGGTCCGGAACTGTTATAGCAATTTCCAGTTCATCAGGTACCAGCGGATTTACTTTTGAAGGGATTCGTGATCTTATTCTGAGCGAGGACGCCAGAAGGAGAAGTTCGAGTGGATCATCGAGTGAATTACTGAATGTTGGCAGAGGAAGGAAGAATAACAGAGATAGTCGGAGCAGGAACAAAAATAGGAGTCAGTCTAGGGCTCGAGGTGATGTAACCTGTGGGAACTGCAAAGAGGTAGGACATTTTAGGAATCAATGTCCAAATGAAAAGAAAGAAGTTAAAGCTGCAGTAGCCCACTCAGATGATGATGTTTTGATCTGTAGAGTGGAGAGCAGTGTGGATTCCTGGGTTATGGATTCGGGTGCTTCATTTCATGCTCCCCACAGCAGTGAAGCACTGCGAAATCTGAAAGAAGGTGATTTTGGTAAGGTAAGACTGGCGAATGATGAGGTTCTTGATGTGACGAGCATGGGTGACTTAGATCAGAAGACTACAGTCGGTTCACGGACTTTGAAGGATGTCAGGGTGATTCCAAGCTTAAAGAAACAGTTAATTTCTGTTGGGCAGTTGGATGAACAGGGGCACGAGGTTAAGTTCAGAAACGGGCAGTGGAAGGTTCTAAAGGGAAATCTAAGTCGTAGCTCGTGGAAAGAAACGGGGTTCGCTGTATATGGTCAGTTTACCGTCTGGGAGTAACCGTCCCAGTTCAGAAGAAGACCAAGATCCGGTTCACAGAATCTCGTGGGCAGAAGAAGGTTTGTTTTGCTGGAGACAAACTCAGAGCCACAGGTTAGATTCAGGTTGAACGTGCTAGGAAAGGTTCAGAGAAACCAGTCAGGGGTTTTCGTGGCAGTGGGAGCACAGGTAGTGCTTCAGTCAGAACTCCCAGACGACAGTGGGTTAAGAGAACCTGTATTCCAGTGGTGAAAGTCTCTCCAGTGAATTACCTGCTTATGATGGAGAGTGTTTGTTCTCAGGTTGTTCCAGGATCGGGCAGTTCATGTCAGTGGGAGCCGATAGGAACAGAGGACGGGTCAGGGGCAGATTTAGCCATGACTGATGAGTTGAGGCTCAGTGGGAGCTTCAACGGGCCTTCAAGTTAATTGAAGAAAAGGTCGGGGTAACTAGGAAGGAGCTAAGAGCTAAAGTTTTTACAGAGATACAGATGCACAGTTGAAGCACAGGTGAAGATTATCCTGTGGCTTTAAGTGGGAGATTGTTGAGTGTGAAGCCAAACCACTTGACAACTTGTTCAGCTGAGGTCACAATGCTGATCAAGTTATTAAGTGGATAAGGGGGCAGGGGTAAACCAATAATGCCTGTAACCCATTTCACAGGATAATGTTTTGGTTCATTCTTTTCTTTCTTCAATCTCTATATAAGAGATTCATATGTATTGTAAACTTTGTACCTCACCAAGAAATATAAACTCCTAGTTACCACCGTGGACGTAGGTCAGTTTAGACCGAACCACGTAAATCCTTGTGTTCTTGAAAGTGGCAGAGTGTGTGAGAGCAGTGTGTGTGTGTGGTCCGAGTTCGTGTGTGAGAGTCCGATCCTAACACATAAATCTCCAAAACCGTGATGAATTTCGAAATTATATTCGGTGGGTTTTTTCGTCTCGAAAAGTTATACAATTTACACCCAAGAACCACTTGATTTCGTTAAGATTGCTTGTCTCAAAAAATTACACAATTTGTACTCAAGAACCACTTGATTTCGTTAAGAATTGAAGGAGATATGGTGTCTTGAAGTTCTAGGGGTTTTGTTTTTTATTTGTTCATGGTGTTCTTATTCATGAAGATCTGGGTACTTGTTTATGCGTACATGATAGAAATTAGATTTAGGTTTTGTTTTTTGTTTTAATTTTTTAATTTTAATATGGTGAGATTACTAAAATGCCCTTGACTTAACGATCAAACTAACAGATTCTTAACGGAAGGACTCAAAGTGTAGCGTTTTTCATAGGTCAGGGACTCAGGCAGCGAATTTTCGTTTTAGGGATTCAAGTTGACTCTACCCCTAAAACACAAAGATGCAAATTGCATATTACTCCTATGCAAGTTGTTGTTGTTGTTGAAATGGGTATTGCTCTAATACCTAATGAGCTTAAATATAAATTTTGAGATTGATAGCTTTAAATGGGCCGAAGATATAAGTTTATATTTTATATGGCTATGGGACCCATGTATTACATGAGGTTGTGCAATAGAGACGATATAATTATACAATTCTGTAAAAAAAACTTCATATAACTAGTATATTTTTATCACCATATGACAATTTACACAACTAACTTCAATTTTTCACAAAAGCGTCTTATGTTAATTAGTAACACTAATATACCATGATAGCTCGTGTATTATACAGGTTGAATACTGAAAAATATGTAATACGCAAATACATAGGGTAAGGTTATAGTAAAAAAGACCAAAAATGTGAGAAAGGTAAGAAAGAATCTCAGCCATTAGATCTAAATTAATTAAAAAGGGTAAACAAGTAATTTTATCATTAATTCAATTAATTAAAAACTTCCCATAACCGCCACCTTAATTATAGGAAGTATATAACACCATTCAGCAAATATATAACACCATTCAGTAAGTATGTAACACCATTCAGCAAGTATATAACACCATTCAGCATTCAGCAAGTATATAACACCATTCAGTAAGTATATAACACCATTCAGCAAGTATATAACACCATTCAGTAAGTATATAAACCATTCAGCAAGTATATAACACCATTCAGCAAGTATATAACGACTAAACATCTGATTGAAACATATTTTTTTCTCTATATAAGTATAGCAATATGGTACTCATATTAAAGATAGAAAAACGCTCGTTATTATGGTGTAACTTCTTTTAAAAAAAAGTTACGTACAAAAAGTTATTGACGTAAAAATAAGACGGGGGGAAGTTACATGTGCATTACCTAATTTCTAGTGGGTTTAAAAGACTATATTGCCCCTAGATATTTCAAATCAGTCCAAATTAATGAAAATATTTTCCAATTTGGTCCCTATTGATCTCAACCATTAGATCAAAAGATCTAATGGCTGAGATTCTTTCTTACCCTTCTCACACTTTAGGCCTTTTTTACAGGATCATCTACCCAAATACATATTATATATATATATATATATATATATTTCATATAACTGAAATGTTATATAAATAATATTGTGTATCTTTTAAATATAACTTTTACTTAAAGTAAGTGAAAATTGTATTATTGGTGTGCCATAAATTAGACTTGTTATTCTTATTAATAATTGTTATGCTGGTTTTACTAGTATTCAGTTATTATAAAGTTACGATATAAGTTAACGATTTATATGATGATGTATAAAATATACTCATAATTAATTACTAATTTATTACGTCATAAATGGGTAAAACAATATAATTTTATTAAAATAGGATTAAGTTACTCTTCATAAAATATTTCTTTATTCAAGATGATTGATAAATTTAGACGGTAGTAAGTTCAACTTTGTGTTCATATCCCAATCCCAATGAGGAAATGAAGTGGTATGGGTGTGCTCCTCCCAACCAAGTGCTGCGAGTTCGAGTCTTGGGGTAGCTAAAATGGGGAATTTTGCCGTTCAAAAAAAAATGTATTAAGATAAAAAGAGTAAAAGTAGAGTAAATATAGAATAACAAAATGAGTTACTCAAGTATGTAATAATAATAATAATAATAATAATAATAATAATAATAATAATAATAATAATAATAATAATAATAATAATAATAATAATAATAATAATAATAATAATAATAATAATAATAATAATAATAATAATAATAATAATAATAATAACTGGGTTAACAGAAAAAAAAAATTATTAAGTTAAGCCAAAGGATACCACATGATATGAAAAAGTAATATAAAAGCCATTTAATATAATTTTGTTAGTTAAAAGACAACATATTAGAGTTTAGCTTAAATTCAAACGAAGTAATATACACCATTTATCATTCTAGAATTCTCATTTAGGAAAGCCTCTCATATATATTACCATTTTGGTCCACGAATATGAATCCATGAACAGGCTTTAGTGAGTTGTCCATGGCCCATGGGTAAGAAGTTTTGCACCTCACATAATGCAGGTGGGGTTAGTCTTGGGTGATGGTGAGTAAGAGGTTTTGCATGCATCCTTCCTGAGTTTTTTTTTACTGAAATAATGCTAATATAAAAAAGAAATCAAAATCAATGTTGGTTCCCAAAATATTTCACAAATACTATTACTGCGAATGCCAATATGAATGGCGATTTTTGTTGAATGTAGTAGGCTGTTCAGAACTTTCAGGGTTGTGCAGGCTTTTTGCAGGTGAATTCCCAGACCAATCATTGCTCAGGAAGCTTATCATTGGAACTGTACATTATCAACCAATCTTATTGGCGATTTCCTGCACACATAGCCAATACAAATGGCGAAATGTACCTGGCTGACAATACAGCCATTCTGATTGGCGAAAAGTTAAAAAAAAAGCAGTTATAGCCAATATAAATGGCGAAAAGTACCTATACAACCACTCTGATTGGCGAAAAGTTTAAAAAAAGGAAATGTTCAAATTAAATTATCTAATGTCTGCCATACGGGACCTAAACTACACCTATAGTGTTATATGGGACCTATACGATACCACATCCATAGGCCTATACGAGACCTATAAGCCTATACGAGACCTATACAAGACTTATACTACACCATATGATACGATACTATACCTATGCCTATACCAGACCATACTACACATATATGCCTATGCAGGACTTATACTACACTATACGATACAATACGATAGGATATGATATTATATGACGCGCATAGGCCTATACGAGACTTATACTACACTATACGATACGATACTACATCCATAGGCCTATACGAGACCTATATTATACTATAAGATAGAATACTTAACAATGTTTTTTATTTATCATTTAAAAAAGGGTTATTGGATTTTAATAATCCGAAGTTTCACCCGTTGGCCACTAATAATCCCAACTTCAAAAATTCCCTGTAACAATCCCAACTTGTAAGATTTTGGCCCTCAATAATCCTTTGCTAACGTGGCTGATGATCCTTTGCTAACGTGGCTGATGACGTGGACACAACTTTGTTAACGTGGCCTTTGCTAACGTGGCCCTCAATGATCCTTTGCTAACGTGGTTGATGACGTGGACACAACTTTGTTATTTGTTGACTTGGCTGCTTATGTGGCACCATCACCACCTCCACTCCCTCCTCCTCCACTGCCACCACCATCTCCTCCAGCCACCATCATCATCATCTACCACCATCATCCACCACCATCACCTCCGACCATCTCCTCCAGAGGTCGATATGGTGTAGCGGATGTCGATGTGGTGGAGTGGAAATAGGGTTAATTCCATTGTTGTTGTTGCAGAGGTTCTGATTTCATTGGAGATTGAAGGATTATTGGAATGGATGGTAGGTGGTGGTCGGAGGGGATTGAAGATGGTGGTTGTGCAGTGGGAGCTGGGTGGTCGGAGGGGGTTGAAGATGGTGGTTGTGCAATGGGAGTTGGGTGGTTGTAGTGGTAGTGAGGTAGTGGAATGGTGGTGGTGAAGATGGTGAGTGTCTGTGTATGTATATATATAATTAAAAAAATATATTTTTTTTCATATCAATATCCACATAATGAACCAGCTTTTTTTTACACATCAGCGTCCACGTTATCAAAAACTAACCCAGTTAGCAAAGAATCATTGGGGGCCAAAATCTTACAAGTTTGGATTGTTACAGGGAATTTTTGAAGTTGAGATTATTAGTGGCCAACGGGTGAAACTTCGGATTATTAAAATCCAATAACCCTTTAAAAAAACTATTGATTATAAAAGTTCGTTAGAACGATAAATATTGTATAAAAATGTTTGTAAAAATAAAAAATAAAAAAAATAAACCTTTATATACGCGACCTATATAAAGTGATAAATTCCCACATAATGTGAATCAGAGATTCTCTTGGAAATTAAAAAAAAAAGGCCGCTATACGCTGCGTACAGACCTGTACGTCACATATATAAAGCTAAGGTTTGATGTGCAAATATGCATTTTAGTGAGCATTCACATCCAAGGAATTAAATTATGTGTGTGTTGTTTTTAAAATATAAAGAGTATAAAAAGTGGTTGTGAGTGGAGGAGAGAGAAAATGTTACTGTTCATCTGTATATTTGAGGGGACATTGTTCACCCCCTATAATTTTTTAATATATTTTGAAAGTGGTTGTGAGTGGAAGAGAGAGAAAAGGTAATGATAAAGGTATAAAAAATATTATTTAATTTAAAATGAGAGAGAAAATGTAATGTTTTTTTAGTGTAATTTAGGGTGAGAATATGATGGATTGGATGTGAATGCTCTTAAACATGTGAGTAATAAACAATTATGACATCATCTTCTTCGTATAAGTATGTGATATCCATCGTCTCTTTAAACGCCCTAAAAAACCAACTTAATAAAGCTTTATGAACTTGTAGCAAAAAAGAATATAAAAGGATCATGTCGAAGAGTAAGATTCTAGTCGTGGGTGGTACAGGGTATGTCGGCAAGAGGATTATAAATAGGGATGGCAAAAAAGCCTAAGCCCGACGGGTATACTCGAAATCTGAAACATACGGGCCGGGTATACCCGAAGCCTAATGGGTATGAGCCAGGTACGGGCTTAAAAATAGAGAAAATTCGGGTATGGGTACGGGTATGGGTATGCCGTATGGGATTTAGTCATACCCGCCCGATACCCGGCCTATTTACCCGAATAATACCCGAAAGTATCATATTATAGATTTTCATATATATAAACTTAGTACATGTACGTATTACTTTCTCATAGTCATATGTGGATATGTATATGACAAGTGTTTAGTGAACATATAACTTATTTTTGAGCATGTATATTGGATATGAAAGTTATCACCCTTTATTATTATATGGATGTTTTATGCCATTAGGTGGTCCTGATACAATTACTTAATTAAGTAATCGTTTTAATTTAGTTTAGTATATGTGGTCTGAATATGATACGTAAGTTATTAATCATATTTTCATTTGTTATAGTCGTTAAAATAGTAAATTATATAAACAACAAATTAAAAATTGCACATTAGTCCCAACGGGTATTTTTAAGAAATTAACGGGTATACCCGATACCTGCGGGTATGCCCGATACCCGACGGGTAATTACCCGACGGATAATAGGTCGGGTATAGGACAAAGAATTACAACCGGGTACGGGCCTGGGATTACCAATACCCGACCCAGGCCCGGCCCTTGCCATTCCTAATTATAAAGGCACCAAACTTCATATGATTTTACTATAATGGTTTTTTTTTTTTTTTTTTTTTTTTTTTTTTTTTTTTTTTTTTTTACACTTTATCTTTTTGGGTTGAGGGACCAAACTCCAACTAGTGGGTGTGGGGCTGATTTTCCAATACTGGTTATTTTCACGTCACGTGTGTCAATAATAAATGCACCAAACTCCAACCGTAGGTTTCTTTTTTTTTTTTGAACGGCCAACAAAAGATATATATTATACTAAAAAAATTCGGTTAACATCAGTTAACCCAAAACATTACATCCGCCATAAAGATTACACATTCATACAAACTAAATCAAACATACACCAGTTCTCCCAAGTAAGAGTCGCAGCCTTCGCCCGATTTTTAATCCAAAGAAAACTCAAGACCTTGATCTCGTTCACCACGTTTGCCACCGCCACCCTTTTATTATTAAACAATGCATCGTTCCGCATTCGCCATATACACCATATTGCCGTCTGGATAACCGAATACACTACATTTTTCCATCTCCTGGAGCCATGACAATACCTGTATATTTCGAGAACATCTTTCGCGCAGAAAAAGAACGGGGTATTGATTCGGCACCATTTAAAAATACCTTCCCAGATTTCTTGTACGTACCTACATGCCGCAAAAATATGATCTCCGGACTCCATCGACTCATCGCAAAGAACGCAATCGGTACTCTCCATCTGTACATTCCGCCTCCACAATGCTTCTTTAGTCGGTAGCCGGTTCAGATACAAACGCCAAGACAGAAAGTTGACCTTTAGTGGACACCATTTATTCCAGAAATGGGTCCGTACCAGAGCCCCATCCGGACTGGGCCTCAACAACTTCCTAAGCCCATGAACAGAAAAGGATCCTGATGTGTCCTTGACCCACCTCCAAGCATCTATATTTTCTGTAATAGTTATTTTCTCCAGCATATTTGATAAGTCCAACATCTCCTTAATCTCCTGCTGTTGTTGCGGGCACCTGGACCAACTGAAGGCCGCATATCTTACCCCTGCTTGTACCTTAACCCGGTCCGCCACCAAGGCCTTCTTGTTTGTTTCCAACTGGAATAATTCTGGGAACAGAATTCTGAGTGGAACATCCGCGATCCAGCAATCCAACCAGAACAAAATCCCCAGCCCACTCCCCACTGCCGCCCGAAAACAAGATGCCAAATCGATACCTAAATCCCATAAGTCTTTAGCTATTCCGACGATCTGCTTCCACGGACCTGGCATAGACATTTTAACCGGCATCGGAGACCAAGACCTATTGTGTTGATGGATGCTCCACACAACCTTTTTCCAAATATTATTGTCTTCCACCTTAAAACGCCACCACCACTTAGCAAGGAGTGCCAAGTTTGTTTCTTTTAAGGACCCGAGACCCGCCCCACCACTCTCTTTAGGAGCCATGATATCGTTCCATGCTACCCATGTTGCCCTTTGATGCTCAGGTGTGTTTCCCCACAAAAAATCTCTACGCAACCGTTCTAGTTCTTTAATAATCTGCACCGGAGCTCTGAACAACGAGAAATAATAAGTAGGTAATGCGTTAAGGACCGATTTAACTAGCGTTAACCGTCCCCCATACGATAGTGTATTTGCCTTCCATACCGATAGTCTACTTTTGAAAGTATCCACCACCGGTTTCCAATTGCGGACCAAGTTCATATTAGCACCTACTTGTAAGCCCAAGTATTTAAACGGAAACGAGCCCGCTCTACATCTTAGGATACCTGCCATACTTGCAATTTCCGCCTCGTCAACCCCAACCCCGAATAAGCTACTTTTTCCCAAGTTTACCTTCAGTCCAGATGCCATGTAAAAACACCTCATAATCCTGTTGATATTCCGAGCATTTTCCACCGACCACTCACCCAAGAAAACCGCATCGTCCGCATATAAAAAATGGGACAAGACTGAACCCTGGGGTGTACATTGGATGCCATGAATGAAACCCAAAGAAACTGCCTTCTTAACTACTCCTGATAATGCCTCCATTGCCATAACGAACAAGAAAGGAGATAACGGGTCCCCTTGTCTTAACCCTCTATGACACACAAACTCTTGCGACGGGGATCCATTTACCAAAACCGATGCTTTCACCGTAGTCACAATCGCCATAACCCAATCAACCCACCTATTTGGAAAGGCCATCTGACACATAATAGACTTCAGAAAACCCCAGTTTAGCGTGTCATAGGCTTTCTCAATATCCACCTTGAAAATCATACCTCTCTTCTTTGCTTTTTTCATCCAGGCCACCACTTCATTGAGGATAATCGGACCATCTAAGATACTCCGATTCGACTGAAAAGCCGTTTGCTCTTCAGAGATAAGCTTATGGATTACAACCTTCAATCTTTTCACCAAGACCTTGGAAATAATCTTGTTTATGCATCCAATAAGGCTAATAGGTCTGAAGTCCGCCAGACCACTTGGATCACTGCATTTAGGAATCAATGCCAAGAATGATGCAGTACACCCAAGATTAATCGATGGATTTAAATAAAATTCATTAAAAAGGTTGATGAAATCCTGTTGGAAACCAGCCCAACACCTTTTAATGAATCCGAAGTTAACCCCATCTAGCCCCGGAGCCCTATCACCATGACAGTCCCATACCGCACTTTTAATCTCCTCCAGCGAGAATGGAGCGACCAAGCTTTCAGCCTCCTCATCCGACAGTTGGGCCAGATTTGGACAGATTAGCTGTGGCCTCTCCATCATCGGTTCAGCAAATCGTTCTCCAAAAAAATTCGCCACATGAGCTTTAATTATAACTGGGTTCTCAACCCATTCCCCTTCTATCCGCAACCCGCATATTCTATTATTTGTGGTATTAGCATTCATAATCCCGTGAAAATATGTCGTATTCTCGTCACCATCAACCGCCCACTTTACCCTAGACTTCTGTTTGATGTCCATAGTTTTCAACCTATCAGCCTCTAAAATAAATTTTTTACAATTTGTTCTAGTTACAAGTTCCTCCTCCGTCCAATCTCTAGACTCTGCTACAATCTCCAAGGCTTCCAACCGTAGGTTTCTAAGCTTATCTCTGGTCCACATATTTATGTCGGACCCCCACGCCTAGTCCTATCACATCGTTTGAAAATTACACCACACTGAGCACTGTTCTAGGTGGGCCTAATCATCTTTTTGTCAATCATTTGGTTAACCTATTGGGCTCATTACTTTGGGTTAACATTTTGTCCAAATATATTAGATCAATTAATTAGCCATGACGTATTTAACCTGATAATTATAATTCAGTTTAAACTGATACACAACTTTTTCATTCATACTCTACTATTTCAAACTATATTGCCACCCAAATCTTGGGAAGAAACATTCAAATGGATGTTCATATCATCATATTCTTTTGCCCATGAGTTTATATATACTTTGAGTTTATATATATAATGGATGTTCATATCATCATTTGAAAGACACCACGACCATGACAATTACGACGGCTACGACTACGACGACTACTCAGTGGCGGACCCCGTAATTATTTGCTGGCGGTGCGGATGAGGTGTTTAACCATATTTTCAAGGAGTGCGGTCGAGTTTTTTTTGCCTAAAATAAACACTAAATTTTGTTTGAAGGGTGCGGCCGCCCACCCACGACTGTGGATAGGTCCGCCACTCCTAGTACTACTACCGCTACTACTTCGAATAATAATAAAATAATAATTAGAAGAAGAAATATAAAATCGGAAAGAATATTGGGATGTTGATACATATTACTATTTGGCCCCACATATGAATCCATCAATCGGCTTCGGTGAGTTGTCAATGAGTCATGGGTGAGTAACAGGTTTTGCACCTCACAGTAGAGGTGTACAAAAAACCGATTTTAGAACCAAAACCGGAAAAAAGACCGAAACCGGTTTTTTTTAACCGGTTTTTTTATAACCGGTCCGGTTTTATAACCGAACCGCCGGTTGGTGACCGGTTACTATTATTGATCCCAAAAACCGGTTAACCGAAACCGGTTTAAAAAAACCGGTTAAAACCGGTAAAAACCGGTTTTTTTTTGGAAAAAACCGGTTAATAACCGGTCCCAACCGGTTACACCGGTTAGTGTTTTGGACTTGAAAAACCGGTTAGTAACCGAAACCGGTTATTAAAAAAACCGGTTTTTGTTTTGAACGAAAAAAACCGGTCCGGTTAATAACCGTAACCGGTTTTCAAAAAAAACCGATTTGTACACCTCTACCTCACAGCATAATTGTTGGAGCTAGGGGTTCGACATTTGAAAAAAAAAACACATTATGCTAAACTAACCATATTCGTATGATTATCACTTAATATACCATATTTCTCTACTTAATTACATTACTTCATATCTTCACCTTTTTCTTACAGGGTTACGCATTAACTTTCTTTTTTTTACTCACGTAATTTCTAAAACCTACACTTGCTTGCTTGGTTAATACATGAGCATATGACATCATTTTGTTTTCTTTGGTTACATGCTAACAGAATCACATGGTTCCTTTTTCTTTGTTTCGAAACATCCAAGAAGACATTTATTAAACACGTGGGTGATAAACAATTACTGCATCATCTTCTTCATATAAGTATGTGATATCCATCGTCTCTTTAAACACACTCAAAAACCAACTTAATAAACCTTTATGAACTTGTAGCAAATAAGAATATTAAGGATCATGTCGAAGAGCAAGATTCTAGTAGTGGGTGGCACAGGATATGTCGGCAAGCGGATTGTGAAGGCTAGTTTGGCTCAAGGCCATCCTACCTACATCCTTATGCGTCGCGAGCTTGGCTTTGATATTGAAAAGATTCAGATGTTGTTGGCGTTTAAGGAACAAGGAGCGCGTTTGGTCGAGGGTTCGTTTTCTGACCACCAGAGTTTGGTGGATGCCGTCAAACAAGTTGATGTTGTGATATGCACCATGGCAGGGGTACAATTTCGGTCACACAATATTCTCCTTCAACTTAAGCTTGTTGATGCAATTAAAGAAGCCGGAAACATCAAGGTCATTTTCGTCATTTTGACTTCTATTTTTTCATTGGTTTACTAATGGCTGTCAATTCGTCAATGATACTCCTTTGTTTAGTAATTAAATATTTTCACCGTTTGTTTTGAAAACAGCGGTTCTTGCCATCAGAGTTTGGGATAGATCCTTCTCGAATGGAACACGCACTTGAAATCGGAAAGGAGACGTTTGGGGACAAGATGATTATACGAAAAGCCATTGAAGACGCTGGAATTCCACATACCTACATTTCGGCAAACTGTTTTGGGGGTTATTTCGTCGGTAACCTTTCCCAAGTAGACTCCCTCATGCCACCAAGGGACCGAGTATATATCTACGGAAAATTTAAGGGTATGATATAGTAACTAGGTTATAACCCCGTGTATTATATGGGTTGAATAAATAATTTTATATACTAAATAATAAAACAATATATCTTTAAAAATCTTCTTTATTGCATAAGTTGAATAAATATAATTTTATATGTTAAATAATAAAAAGTTATATATATAAGAACAATATTGTACAGGTTGAATAAATGTAATTTTATATACAAAATAAAAAAGTTATATCTTTAAAACCACGTGTATTACACGAGTTGAATAAATGTAATATTGTTTACCAAATAATAAAATAATACATCTTTAAAAAAACTCATTTATTACACGGGTTGAATAAATGTAATTTTATATATCAAATAATAAAAAAATTACATCTTTAAAAATATGTGTATTACACGGTTTGAATAAATGTAATTTTCTGTACTAAATAATAAAAAATATATATCCTTAAAAATCCTCATGTATTGTATGAATTGAATAAATCTATTTTTATACATCAAATAATAAAATTACGATTTTGGCCCCTTGGTTATATCACTTTTACCCTTTTAGCCTAAAAAAGAATTTTTTAACATCTAAGCCCCTAACGTCTTTTTTTCTAACCTTTTTTGCCCCTAACGTCATTTTTAACCCTTTTGGCCCTTATTATTTAATGGATGGGGTTAGTGTTAGGGGCCAAAAGGGTTAGAAAAGAAGACGTTGGGGGCTTAGATGTTAAAAAAAAATTTTGGGCTAAAAGGGTAAAAGTGATATAACTACAGGGGCCAAAATCGTAATTTTTCTCTAAAGAACTTTTGAACATTTAAGCTCTCAGCGTCTTTTTTTCTAACCTTTTTGGCCCCTAACGTCTTTTTTTAACCCTTTTGGCCCCTAACATTTAATGGATGAGGTTAGTGTTAGGGGTCAAAAGGGTTAGAAAAGAAAACGTTAAGGGCTCAGATGTTAAAATTTTTTTTTTGGGCTAAAAGGGTAAAAGTGATATAACTACAGAGGCTAAAATCATAATTTTCTCTAAATAATATTATATATGAGAAAAAAATTAAACTAAATAATAATTATCCATAAGATATTAAACTAAATAATATTTAATAGGACGGTTATCTATAATTAATTAGAAAATATTAAATTAAAATAATAATTATCTATAAGAGGTGCCCTAATATGATGACAAGTGTTCCAAAAGTGGTTTCTTTTATTATAGAAGTATAGATATTAGTTAATTTTATTTTAATTTTTGTAAAATCTATTTGATACCAAACTAAACAAAACATTCAAATCTATACTATATAATAAAATATAATTAATTCAAATAAATAATATTATAAATGAGAAGGAGATTAAATTAAATAATAATTATTCATAAGATATTAAAGTAATAATATTTAGTAGGAGAGTTATCTATAATATAAGATATTAAATTAAATAATATTTAGTAGGAGGGTTATCTATAATTAATTAGAAGAAATTAAATTAAAATAATAATTATCTATAAGAGATGGCGTAATATGATGACAGTGTTCCGAAACTGGTTTCTTTTATTATATAGTATAGATGAGAAGAAAATGTTGAAAGTAATACAATTATTATCTAAAGGAGTTAAATGCCATTTTAGTCCCTGTGGTTTGGGTCATTTTGCCAGTTTAGTCCAAAAGTTTCATTTTTAACCTGTGGGTCCAAAAAGGTTTCACAGTTGCCATTTTAGTCTACTGGGTTAACTTCATCCATTTTTTCTGTTAACGAGAAGGCCAATTCGGTCATTTTATATGGCTGAATTGCCCTTTTAGTTAACAGAATTACATACAAAATGACCAAATTGGACTTCTCGTTAACAGAAAAAATGGATGAAGTTAACCAAGTGGACTAAAATGGCAACTGTGAAACCTTTTTGGACCCATAGGTTAAAAATGAAACCTTTGGACTAAACTGGCAAAATGGCCGAAACCACAGGGACTAAAATGGCATTTAACTCTATCTAAAGTAATTAACTAGGAGGAAGTATACAAATATAAAATTGTAGTTTCTAGTTCCCTAATGGAAATTTTTGTAAAATTTATAGTAGTTTTAATGGGTGTGAGTTCTAAAAAATGAAATTGTAGTTTCTTTCCCAATATGAAAACCATATCTCATTACATATAACATCATGAAACCATATATCTCATTATAAATATGTCACCACAAGTATATTAGAAGATTAACCACCATAACTACATGTATGCTATGATGGTTTGTATTCTTAACAATATATAACTTCTGCTAACTAGTTTCTTTAAAATGTGTGCAGCCGTTTTCATGGATGAAGACGATGTTGCTACATACACAATTAAGACTGTGGATGATCCTCGCATGTTGAACAAGACCTTGTACCTTCGACCACCAGAGAACATTCTTACTCACAACGAGTTGGTTGAGAAATGGGAGAAACTTACCAATAAAACATTGGAGAAAGTGCACATATCTGCTCAAGACTTTCTTGCTTCCATGAAAGGTAAGTATAAGCGATCTTCTCTAGCAACACATTTAGTTAGCTATTGACTAGAAATCCCTTGATGCAAATGGGTATACACTAATTTTGCCACAGATCTTGTAGTTGCAAAATGCAAAATTTACGACGCTTATGATGCATTTATTATTGTTGTAAATATTCCTTGTAGTATATAAAGTTTTTGGACACAACTAAGGCCTTATTTCAAGTCGATTATTCTTTATGTTAGTGTGATTATTCATATGTTTACTAAAGTAAAAATTTGATAGAAATTGAACCGAATTGCCAATAAATTTTGTAGATGTGGACATTGCTCTTCAAGCAGGATTTGCACGAATTTATCAAATTTACTATGATGGTTGTTTGATGAACTTCGAAATAGGAGAAGAGGGAGGAGAAGCTTCTAAGCTCTATCCAGAGGTCCGATACACTCGTGTACATGAATATTTGAAACGATATCTCTAGTTGGTGTCTCAGGTTTTTCAAAAATATGCGACAACTAGAGAGCAAAAAATCATGCCGTGTCTCATATATAAGCTATAATGTATTTGGATTTTAGAGGTACTTTAATTAATATGATGATCAGTGTACAAATAAAAGCAAACCCGTGTTTGCGTCGTTACTATTAGTAGATTTTATAGTATAGCATGTTTGGAATTTGATCCGAAAATCATAATTGTTGAAGAATGAAGGGCTAGTGGCAAGTTTCGTTTTTGTTCTTCTGTTTCGGGATTGTTGCGGCCAACTTATTTGGTGACAATATCATACATCTTTTGTTTCCACTTATGAAATAGTAGTTTAAGATCCGTGTTAGAATTTAGGTAGTATAAAGAAAATATGTTTCTTATAAATCTATTAAATTAATAAATTACAGATAAATGTAGATGTTACTATACTCACAATTGGTTCCCAAGTTACGATTATTAACATATTTTAACATCCCTTTAACACGAAGTGTCTTCTCATTAACAAATAAATATATTAACTTTCGATTAAAAAAAATAAATATAAAAAATCACACGTCGTTTTATATAATATATATTGTATAATTCATTTTATATATAATTAACAAACATATAAGCAGTCTATTCTAAATATTTCTTTGTACCCCACATTTGTTGTCTTATTTGTAACATTTTTCATCTATAAAAAAACCCGTTCTATAAAATTAATCAGTTACACATAAATGTAGATGTTACTATACTAACAATTGGTTCTCAAGTTACGATTTTTAATATATTTTAACATCCCCTTTAACACGAAGTGTGAAGGGGTATGGTCCCAGATCTCGCGTCAGCATCGACCGCGAGTGACCATTACCCTTATCAAAACCCCCACTAGCTAACAACCTACTTGTGTCCGTGCGGGAACGCATCGACACAGTGGTTGAATCCAATCTGTCCAGTGATGGAGGAGGACTTACCTGGAATATGAGAACGGCAGGGTGATGCGGCATAGCATCACATCTGGTGTATGAAAACGGAAGTATTCACAGCGATGCGGCCTCGCACCGCGTCCAGTGAACACTTCTATCAATACAAGGAAGCTGGATAACAGCAACAGTCACCACAGACGACGATGCGGCTAGCACCGCATCTCGCGTATTTCTTGATCACAAGCAAGAGACGCGATAGCATTAAATGTTACCGCAGGCAGCGATGCGGCTCGCACTGCTTCCTATACGCCCGACAAGTGGGACTGACACACCAGTGCAAGTAGCGCCAATGACAGTCATCGGTCAGGGCTACGTAAGTAACAGACTGACGTGGCGTAACCTCCACACCCGACAAGCCTGACACACCTGCAAAGGTGCAGCACGTCGTCAGTCTGTCCATCATCCTCCTCCTTCACTCCTCGGCTATAAATACCAACCCCAAACCAGGTTTGAGGGATCTCTTCACAACTCTCTCACTACTACTACTATCATACTTTGCTTCCCAAGCAGATTACTGATTCTTACGCCGGAGAGTGGTAACAAGGAGCACCCCCCACCCCATCCTCCTTGTTACGAGTCACGGTTTGTTTCCTTGTGCAGGAGATCAACCCACCGGTGATCCAGTCAACGATCCTCGGGAGGAAGGGATTAACCCTTCTTGACGAGATCAGTGAGTTAACCCTGCCCGGTTAACCATTGTTTCATCATTGGCGCCCACCGCTACTCTTAGCACTTTTTAAACCATCATTTTCCCTCTAACAAGATCATGACTGATCACCAAAATAACACTGGGGATAACCAAAATCCCACAAACCTAGGTCCGGTAGGGGTCAATCCCTCAAACTCGCAACCCGGACACATCGGCACGTCGACGCAAAGGGGCCCATCCCTCACGTTCAGACATGACTTATCACAGTACGCATCTGTGATCCCACCAGGCATGGACCTTCATACCTGGTATGACCAGCAGGCAACCCTGCTGAATGCAACATACAACCGCGCTTGTTCGGAAGCGCAGATACAAGCTGGGCCTACCCTAGCACCGCACACCCCTGGTGATCGTATTCTACAATACGAAGGCAGGGTACATTCACGTCCGGCTTCGAAAAGCAGACGTGACGACCGCGGATCATCTTACTGTGAGGTCCGCATAATCAACGAGGACGATTCCTCGCACGTGTCCCACACCAGGAGACCAGTACATACCCGCCTAGGTCCTTACGTTGAGGACATGCAACGGTCCGCATCCCGACATGGTTCTGGAATTCAGAGCCGGTTGGGCCCGCAACCGTATACCGAAGGGTATGGTCGTACCGACCCGGACGACCATACATATATCGGGGATTCGCATGACACCAACAGCAGACCGGGAGGACGCAACTATGTCCCTCCCACTCATCCCCGCAACACATACCTCAGGGCCTCAAAACGCCCTGAGAACCAGCCATACAGGCCGAAAGCTGCGGCCAAAAACTCCAAATTCGCTCCGCGGATTGCCCACGCCCATGTTACCACAACAAAATTCCCTTTCAACGTCGGGAAATACAACGGTTCGTTCGACCCGGACGACCACATGAACGTTTTCATGGGCGCAGGGTGCAACGGCCTGTGGGACGAACCTACCTGGTGCAACTTTTTCCCCCAGACCCTCACGGGCCTGGCCAGGGCATGGTTCGATTCTTTGCCAGTGGGATCACTGGCCTCCTTCGAGGACTTGCACGCAAAGTTCCTCGCTCATTTCAGCCAGCAACCACGTCACGTACGTGACTCGTTGGACGTCATGAACATCTGGCGAAGGGACGACGAATCTTTAGAAGCATTCGTCGTCCGGTACAATAAAGAGTGCCTAGAGATAGGTGACGTGCAAGACTAAATGGCACGGAACCATTTCATCAAGGCCGTCAGGGACAGGCAGATGGTTATGACCATCTCTGGAAAGGAGGGCTCGCCTAAAAAATGGGAAGATGTCATGGCCGCGGTCAAGACATACGCCCAATCGCAGCGGTCTCTCGAACCGCATGTGGCAAAGGCACAGCCCCAAGCCGACACCTCCCACCAAGGGTCCAAGCGTAACAATAAACACAACCGGGACGTTGGAAATCGCGATATTTCCAAACCATACTTCCCACGGACCAACCCGTTTGACCCAAAGAACTACAACCCCCAACGGGACAACCGGGCACCAAGGAAGGATTCTCGGGACCGCAACTGGACCGACATCACTGTGTCGCCAAGCGAAGTCCTTCTTACGGACGCACAGCTCTTGCGACCGGCCCAACCAATGAAGTCTAAGAAAAATCAGGATCTCACACTCTATTGTGAGTACCACAAGGACTCGGGCCACACCACAAACAACTGCATCAGTCTCCGGCTGGAGATTCAGCGAGCCTTAAAAGAGGGGAAACTGCAACATCTTTTGCCAGGTGGACAAAAACCCACCAAGCGCATCACCCCTCATGGCGAAGGCACCTCCTCCGGGAAGAAAACCATGTACGTGGCCTCCACGCACATGATCAACGGAGGTAAAGGTAGGCCGCACAAAGTGGAGAGAAGGCCGGACAATGACCGGAAAGACGAGCAAGTCGTCTTTCCAAAAGTCCGAGGCGGACCGCGCGACAGGCGCGCCGTCGTAATTACAGGCCAACTGGCACATTACTGCACCGAACGTCTATTCATCGACCCGGGCAGTACTTCTGATATAATCTACGAACAATGCTTCAACCAGTTCGACCAGGAGGACAAAGATCGGTTGCAAGCAGTAGATTACCCGTTGGCCGGGTTCGCAGGGGAAACTGTCTTTCCCCTGGGCCAGATTACTTTTCCTGTGCGTCTTACCAGCGAAAGGCACACAAGAACAGAAGAGGTAAACTTTATGGTTTTACCTCACACCTACAGATATGACGTACTCCTTGGGAGGGAATCCCAAGGCGATTTCAATATGATTACGTCCGTCCCCTATTCTGCTGTCGGTTTCCCAACCGAATCGGGGGTCGCGATAATCTACGCACGAAGAGACGTCATGATGTCGGACGAAATATGTCCGACCAAGGTCGCAAGGCCCACCCCCAACAACCAACTAGAAAAATGGGTTCTCAACGCGAGATACCCAGAACAAAAGGTTACATTGGGTCACGCCTTGTCCCCGACCACCAAAGCGCACCTGAAGCAACTCCTCTTCAGGAACCAAGACATTTTCGCGTGGACACCCGCAGACATGACAGGGGTCCCGCGTGATATTGTGCAACATAACTTGAATACCTTGCCAGGTATCAAGCCGGTGATCCAAGGCCAACGCCACCTTGGATCCGCTAAAAACCAGGCGATGCAAGAGCAGGTGGAAGAACTGCTCTCCGCAGGCATCCTGCGGGAAGTTAAATACCAGACTTGGTTATCCAACCCAGTCATGGTAGAAAAACCATCCGGGGGCTGGCGCATGTGCGTCGATTACAAAGATCTCAATAAAGCATGTCCCAAGGATTGTTACGCATTTCCAGAAATCGACGAAAAGGTCGACAATCTCGCACCATTCAGATGGAAGTGTTTCCTCGATTGCTACAAAGGTTACCATCAGGTACAAATGGCAATCGAGGATGAAGACAAAACGGCATTTCGCACTCCTACCGGGAATTACCGTTATACAAAAATGCCGTTTGGGTTGCGCAACGCGGGCACAACCTATCAAAAACTGATGAACGACACTTTCCGCGGGCAAATAAGCAAAAGTGTCAAAATCTACATGGACGACCTAGTCGTCATGAGCATGGAGGAAGATACCATGCTCATAGACATCGAAAGAACATTCCAGACTCTGCGAAGCGTTAACATAAAGCTCAATCCAGGTAAATGCTCGTTTGGAATGGAAGAAGGCAAATTCCTTGGGTTCATCGTGACTAAAGATGGATTTAAGGTAAATCCGGAGAAAGTTCAGGTGATCGAGCGCATGCCATCGCCTTCAACGATGAAAGACATGCAACGGCTGGCCGGCAGGCTAGCCGCACTTAACAGATTCTTAGCCAACCATGCAGCTAAGTCTTACCCTTTTATCAAGACCCTGCGGAACTGTTTAAAGAAAGAACAATTCCAATGGACCGCAGAGGCCGAACATGCCTTCCGGGAAATGAAGGAGTGTTTGATACAACTCCCAACTCTAACCGCACCACGCAAGAATGAACCACTCATATTATACCTATCTGTCGCGGACAACGCGGTAGGTGCGGTATTGATAGTGGAGCGGGAGGGGGTTCAAACACCCATCTATTACATCAGCAAGATGCTCAACGACCCAGAAACAAGGTACTCAATAATGGAAAAGTTGGTATTAGCACTAGTGCACGCATCAAGACGGTTGCGACGCTACTTCGCGAACCATGTCATCACGGTGCTAACCAATTATAGGATCGGCCCGATCCTATCCAAACCTGACATCTCTGGGAGATTAGCAAAATGGGCAATAGAGCTGGGCGCGCAGACGCTGAACTATAAACCGCGCCCCGCGATTAAAGGCCAAGTCTTAGCTGATTTCGCCGCCGAAGTACCGATGAATCGCATCTAAGAATGCGAAGAAGCACAAAACCCTGCACCAACACCATCTTCCTCAGAAACATGGGCACTATTTACCGATGGTGCCTCCAACGAAGAAGGTGCGGGCGCAGGTCTGCGACTCGTCAGCCCTGATGGCCAAGAACTTACTGATGTGTGTCGGTGTGTATATAATTTAGATATATTTTTAAGCCCTTTTTACACTTTTAGCCAAGTTTTAAATTTATAAAACACGATATTTACTAACACTAAACACACATATGGGCAAGTGCACCCATCGTGGACGTAGTATAGTGTTGGTAAGATACCGAGGTCGTCCAAGGACACAAGAGCTTTTAATACCGGTTTATCCTCAACGTCTAATCAAATCAAAAAGTTAGAAAAATGTTTTAAACTAAGAAAAATAAAAACTAACTAAATGCTGAAAAATAAAATAAAATAAAAAAAAACAGATAGACAAGATGAATCACTTGGATCCGACAAGTGTATTAGTATAACCTTTGATTATTTTCGCACTTTTGCACTTGTTTAAGAGATTATCTTAGTTATTGTAGTAGGCCCCTTTTTCGGAGGTGACGTTACCCTCAACCCAGTAGTTTGAGTCAGCAAGGATACAATCCTAAAGGGTTGGATTATTGAAAGATAATGAATTAAGTTATTAATGCAAATTATGGTAGGCCCCGCTTTTGGCGGTGACGTTACCCTCGGCTAAGTAGTCTGAGTCAGCAGGGATACAGTCCTAAATAGCCGGGTTATAGTATTAATAGTAGTTAGCTTATGAGGGGGTCAAAGAGTTTGGATCCCCGCCATCCAATACCTATGGGCATTGAAGGAGATCCTACTAAATTTGACCCAGGTCCCAAGCAGGACCTCTAAACGCTGAACAAGGGCAAGACCTTTACCAAACCGTTCCCTTAACCCCCGACCAGGTAGCCAACATACCTCCATATAGACCGTGGAGATATGAATGGTGAAAATCTTTTATTTTATATAGACAGTAAAATAATGCCAAGACACCACGGACAAACGATAAGGAAAGATCACCTTCAACATAAGTAACTAGTTATTAAAGTCATTAATACAAAACCAAATAAAAAGTGCAAAAGATTAAAAATAAAAAGTATTATACTAAACACTTGTCTTCACCAAGTGATGTAAGAGACTTAGGCAAACATGGCCTTGATTGTCAAGAACTCTTACGATCAATCTTGGATCCCGAGACGACTCACACACTCTATGATGGACAATGGATGATGGTGGTGGATGATGGTGTTATGGTGGTGGTGGGTGGTGGATGAAGTGTGAGAGAGGTGGTGTGCCAAGGGATGAGAGAGAATGAAGCCAAGCTCCTCTATTTATAGGCTGAACAGAACGCTGGACACGGCCCCGTGTTCGCTGAACACGGCCCCGTGCCCGTCTGACATTCTCTCTCTTCATTAATTGTAATTGCGAATTACAATTAATGCGCCTGCTGTACTTTCAACACGCCCCCGTGTCCGCTGGGCACGGCCCCGTGGTGAGCAATGGAAGCTTCTACTGGTTTGTCTTTTCTGCTGCTTCCTGGGCACGCCCCCGTGTTCACTGGACACGGGGCGTGTTCAGGCTCTGTTTCTCTTCTCTTTGCCTTGGGAGGTGCCGTTGAGGGTCCGGGCAGTTCACTTTTGTTCCTTTTCTTGTATTTATGGTAGATTTAGTAGTCTTTTTGCTTCTTTTGTGATTTTGAGCTCATTTCATCCTGAAAATACAAAAGGAAGACAAAAACACTCTTTTTCCAACATTAGTACTTAAAAAGGGTTAGTTTTATGCCTTAATTGATGTGTTTTATATGTTGCATTTTACACACATCAAATACCCCCACACTTGAACTTTTGCTTGTCCTCAAGCAAAACTCTTTTAATGTGGCTTACACTCCCAAATGGAATAGGTAGAAGAGAAGTTTTTTTTTTTTTTTTTTTTTTTAACTTGTCCTAGAGTGTCGGGAATCCAAGGTTTGTATAGGTTCTATTTTTATTTTATTTACAATCTTATTCGTCATGGTTTATTTTGAACTTTACATAAGATAAACTACTTAATTTGGCATAGCATGCCTTATTAAAATTCCATTTATATACAAGTTCACATACCTCACGGGAGATCACTCAATCACTCGGCCGAAGGTGTATATTTAAGTGAATCGCTCGAGAGCGGCACGGATTTACATTTTCCATATGCTTGCCAAGCGATCAATCCTCCTCCTTTTTAACTTTTACCTTTGTAAATATCAAGAGGTCTTTTTGGGGTGAAGGCTTGGGTTTAAAAGTGGGTGGTTGGTTAGTGGTTAGTAAAAAGGGCGAAATTGTAACAAGTGTCGGTTTTTCGTGAAATACCTTATTTTTGGTGACATTTATTTTTTATTTTTTTTATTTTTTTTTTTTTGAAGTATTTCTCCAAACAAGCTTTTTGTAGCTTATGTTTGTTTTTGACTTCATAAATATATATATATATTTTTTTTTTTTTTTTTTTTTCGTCACGTAAAGGGTATGTTTATGAAAAACCGAGTATGTTACTAAAATAAAGGTGAAAAAATGAAAAAGGTTTTTGGTGGGTAGAAAATTGTTTTGGGGGTAATGAAATGAAAGGTTTAGGCTCAAAGGGGTTTTCTAGGGGGATTTTGGGTAGGTAAAAAAAAAAAAAAAATTGAAAAATAATGGTTTTGAAAGAAAAATAGTTAGTCCTAATGCCTCCATCATTTACTTACTTGGGTTTAAGTTGGTAAGGACCGGGAATGTATCGTCGTGGCAAGTTCTAGATTTGTAAAGACCGAGCGGCTATTCACACAAGAAACGAAAAATGAGCATTTAATCTAAGTATGTGTATTTTTATGCTCAATAAAGGCTCAAAACTCACTTTTTGTGGGAATGGGTTTTTAATGTGACCGAGCATATATAATCGAATTTTAGCTAGACTTGTTATACCGTTTCATAATTTTCTTATGTTAGTTCTTTTTATCACGACGCTATCGGTTGTAAGTTTGTAAAAATATAACCCTTTTATGACTTGTTATTCCCAACTTAAACTAAGACAAGTAAATAAATAAAAAAAATTGAAAAAGTTTTTGAAAAAATTTGGGGTGTTTAGCGGTTCCAATAGAGTTTTGTGTAAGGCTTGTTTTAGGATTTTGCAAAATTCCAAGGTTTTAGCATCCCCCCCACACTTCAATTACACATTGTCCTCAATGTGTCCAAAAATAGAGTTTTTTGGCTGATTAGAATATGTAAAAGTGTGTTTAAAAACAAAGATTTGTGTTACTGGCGCTCTGGACACGGCCCCGTGTTCATTGAACACGGCCCCGTGTTGAACTGCCAGTAACGAAAAACTTACAGAGGGTGAACACGGGGGCGTGTTGGGTGAACACGGCCACGTGTCCGACAAAAATCTGCAGGTCAGTAGCCAAACAGCAGAACTGGGAGATGAACACGGGGGCGTGTCGGCTGAACACGTCCCCGTGTGGACAGTCTGTTAGCCAGAAAAATATGGTTTTCTCCCGGTTTCTTCCTCCTAGGGCTGCGAGTGCTAATGTTTAGCATTCTAACCCTTGCATTGCACCTGTTCAAGCATTCAATACCATCCAACCAAGCACCAAACATCCTAATCTTACCATAGTTAAACATTATCCAACACAAAGTAAAAACAAAGTAAAAATAAAAAGAAAAGAGTTAAGGAAAGTAAATTGTCTTGACAAATGGCACGCAGGCCATGAATTGTTCGATAGGAAGGGTAATCAAACCTGTGGGCTCATAACCAGCTAGCCCTTTGCTCCTCCCGGCCTCCTACTCCATATCTTCATCACTGTCTTCACCTCCGCCTCCCTGCCTCGCCATGTACTCCCGGATGCTACCGATGTCATCTTGTATGTCGTTGACGCTGCGTTCGATAGCTCCTACCCGGAGGTGTGTGTTGTTGGCGAGGTTGTAGGTGTTCCGGGTGCACATGAGGTTTTCCTGCAAAAGATCATGCAAACTTTGGAAATTAGGAAAACCGCCTCCTTGAGAGGAGGATTGACCCTGTTCGCCTTGGGGAGGGAATTGGTACTGTGGAGGTGGTGCATGAAGAACTAGAGCCTCTTGCGGGTTCCATGCGTAGCCTTGCGTCCTTTGAAAGCTCACCGTCCCGTTCTCCGCTTCATAGAGCAAGTTCATGGCCCGGCAGATATGGTAATCAACCCGTCCCGACCATGGGCCCCTTTCGAAGGACTTCGGGATGTTCGCGAAGTGCTTGAAAAGACGGTACACCCATCCCCCGAAGAAGATTGGTGTAGGAGCAGAGGCAAGGCGGTTCAAGTGCATGTTCCGCAGTAGGAGGTAAGGAACATCGAGAGGCTTCCGGTTGTGGATGCAGTGAAGGACAACCAAATCTCTAACCCCAACAACGCCACTACTGTCATGGCGTTGGTTCAGCGAGTACGTGAGGAGCCTGTGGATGTAGCGGTATAACGGGTCTCTCAGTTTGGTACTCTTTGTGCTGCTGGAGTTGTAGATCCCCTCACCGATTTGAGCCCATGCGGCTTGGCGTTCTGTTGCGTCCAAATCTCGCAATCCCCCGGTATTCTCTTCGTTCCCCGCTTCTTCGTCTTTGTACAGCCCAATGATTGATCCGAACTGCGCCATGGAGGTCCTATAGGTCGTGCCCCCACATCGAAACTCGACCGCCTCGTGATCAAACGGGTCGCGTCTCGAGCTGAAGATGAACGTGCTATAGAACTCCAATGTGCATTGGTGGACCGACCGAAGTCGGGTAGTCAATGCAACGTGCAGTGGACCCGTCACTATGTTGTTGAAGCGGTCCAGTTGGTTTACCATTGTCAGAAGATCGGTACATGCCCGCCTTGGATATTCTTCGGGCCTTGTTTGTAGGACCTCATAGCGAGCCCTGGCGTCAAGTTCGCTGGCATTGAACCGTGTGAATTTGGACATCTGAAAAGAATACAACAAAAGTTAGTGCGAAACATGGAAATTCGGGTTGAAAACTGCAAACAGTGGGCTGGACACGGCCCCGTGTTCAGCGAACACGGCCCCGTGTTCAGGCGTCTGTAACACCAAATTTTCATTTTTTCGTCCCGGTTTCGAAAACCTGAAAATTTTTAGCCTAATAGCAGCGATTTCCCCCGAAAATGAAACCCTAAGTGTCATTTTTCCAAAATCAAACCATTTACCCTTTCAATTTTGAGTTTTTCGGTTCAAGAACAAGGGTTTGTGTTTTTAGTTGGAAATCGGACAAATCTATCAACAATACATGGCTATTTACTTCCTATTACTCTACTCTAAACTACTACTAACAATTTTCATCAAAAATTTTGAGTTCGATCCGGATGAACATGAAGAACCCTAGATTTCCCCAATTTTTGATGTTTTAACTACATGTAAGTAACTAATCTAACTACTAAGAAGGATAGAATCATACCTTGACGTTGTTAGGCTTGGTGGTAACGTTCGAAATCGGCAGAAAATCGCTCTAAACCAGAGAGTTCTCGGCGAAACGGGGCGTGTGGAATGGTGTAACTGATAGAAAAAAGAGGGTTTTATCCCGACAGTCGCCTCGACACGGCCCCGTGTTCAGCGAACACGGCCCCGTGCCGGGTGAAAATTTAAAATTTTTTTTTTTTTTTTTTTTTTTTAACGTGCTTGTGTGCATGCCCCTTATCTCCGAATAATGGTTAGATGATTTTACCAATTTCGAATGTATACTTACCTGTAACATGTCGGGTATGAGTTTATTCGTTGACCGTTTGGAGTGCGATTTCCTCTTCCTCATCTTCAATGGATCCTCTGTAGAGTTTAAGCCGTTGGCCATTGACTTTGAATGGTGTTCCATTTCGAGTTTTAATTTCTACTGCACCGTGTGGAAAAACATGGGTGACTGAAAAAGGTCCCGACCACCTAGATTTTAATTTACCCGGAAACAATCGAAGTCGCGAATTGAACAGTAGAACTTGATCTCCAATCCGAAATTCATTAGATTTAATATATTTATCATGCAAATTTTCATTCTTTCCTTATAAATTTCGGAGTTATAATATGCATAATTCCTAAGTTCTTCTAATTCATTTATTTGACAAAATCGATTCTTACCGGCAACTTCTAAATCTAAGTTTACGTTTTTTATTGCCCAGTAGGCTTTGTGAGCGATTTCTACTGGCAAGTGACAACTTTTTCCATAGACTAGTTTATATGGGGTTGTGCCTATAGTGGTTTTATAAGCGGTTCGAAAAGCCCATAAAGCGTCATCTAGTTTGTCAGCCCATTCTTTTTTATTTATCCCTACGGTTTTCTCAAGTATTCGTTTTAAACCTCGATTAGTCACTTCGGCTTGCCCATTTGTTTGAGGATGATATGCTGTTGAGACCCGGTGATAGACCCCATATCTTGTTAAGATTTTTTCGAGTTGATGATTACAAAAATGGGTACCTCTATCACTTATTAATGCCTTTGGTGTGCCGAAACGTGAGAACAATTTTTTTAGGAATTTTACTACTACTCTTCCATCATTTGTTGGAAGAGCTTCGGCCTCTGCCCATTTAGACAAGTAATCGACCGCCACAAGTATATATTTGTTTCCTTTTGAAGGTGGGAAAGGTCCCATGAAATCGAGTCCCCACACATCAAAGATTTCACAGACGAGAATGCCATTTTGAGGCATTTCGTTTTTGGAAGAAATATTACCTGATCTTTGGCAGGCATCACATGTCTTTACAAGGTTTTGTGCATCCTTGTAAATGGTTGGCCAGTAAAATCCAGAATCAAATACCTTTCTCGCGGTACTTGAGGCACCATGATGTCCTCCGTATGGACCTTCATGACAATGACGGAGTATTCTTCGTGCTTCATTACCATGGACACACCTTCGGATGAGTTGATCAGCACACATTTTGAAAAGATAGGGGTCTTCCCAAAAGTAATGCTTTACATCAGCAAAGAATTTCTTTCTTTGATGATGTGGCCATCCTTTGGTGACTATACCGCTGGCTAAGAAATTAGCGTAGTCGGCATACCATGGTTCTTGTCTGCTTTCCATCATTTCCAGGGACTCCGTGGGAAATTTTTCGTTGATTTGCTCGTCCCTGGTTGTCTCCAAAGCTGGGTCTTCTAAGCGTGAGAGGTGATCTGCAGCAGTGTTTTCTGCTCCTCTTTTGTCCTTGATTTCGATGTCGAATTCTTGGAGGAGTAGAATCCACCTTATCAAACGGGGTTTTGCGTCTTGCTTCTTGAAGAGGTACCTGATGGCTGCATGGTCTGTATAAACTATTGTTTTAGAAAGAACAAGATAAGAACGAAATTTATCAAAAGCAAACACCACCGCTAGTAACTCTTTCTCTGTAGTTGTATAATTTTCTTGTGCATCATTTAGAGTTTTACTAGCATAATAGATTGGGTGGAAATGTTTTTCTTTTCTTTGTCCCAAGACTGCTCCAACAGCAAAGTCGCTTGCATCGCACATGATTTCGAAAGGAAATTTCCAATCTGGTGCTATCATGATAGGTGCATTGACTAGCATTTCCTTGAGGGTCAGAAATGCTTGATTGCATTCCTTGTCAAAGATGAAGGGTGCATCTTTTTCAAGCAATTTTGTTAGAGGTCTTGAAATTTTCGAAAAGTCTTTGATAAACCTTCTATAGAATCCGGCATGCCCTAGGAAACTTCTGATTGCTCGCACGGAGGATGGAGGAGGTAATCGAGATATGGTCTCGATTTTTGCTCGATCAACTTCCATTCCTTCGCTTGAGATTTTATGTCCGAGTACTATTCCCTCTGTTACCATGAAATGGCATTTTTCCCAGTTAAGGGCGAGGTTAGTTTCCTCACATCGGGATAGCATTCGTTCAAGATTATCGAGGCATTGATCATATGAGTCTCCAAAGATGGAAAAGTCATCCATGAAGACTTCCATGGTTTTTTCAATCATATCATGGAAAATGGCGACCATACAACGTTGGAATGTTGCAGGCGCATTACATAGACCGAATGGCATGCGTCGATATGCAAAAGTTCCGTAGGGGCATGTGAAAGTTGTTTTCTCTTGGTCTTCTGGTGCTATCGGTATTTGAAAGTAACCTGAAAAACCATCTAAGAAACAATAAAATTTATGACCGGATAATCTTTCTAACATTTGATCAATGAAGGGCAAAGGAAAGTGGTCTTTCCTTGTTGCTTCATTTAATCTCCTGTAGTCTATACAGACTCTCCATCCTGTGACGGTTCTTGTGGGTATTAATTCATTTTTCTCGTTAGTTATTACCGTCATACCTCCTTTCTTCGGGACTACTTGGACAGGACTTACCCACGGGCTATCGGAGATAGGGTAGATTAGTCCGGCGTCAAGCAGTTTGATGACTTCATTTTTAACCACTTCTTGAACATTGGGGTTCACTCTTCCTTGTGGTTGAATCACCGTTTTGTAGTCATCATTCATTAAAATTTTGTGCGTGCACATGGAAGGACTTATTCCCTTAATATCTGCAAGCTTCCAAGCGATCGCATTTTCGTGTTTTTTAAGTAGGTTAACTAATTTTTCTTTTTCTGAGCTAGTTAATTTAGACGAAATAATTACAGGTAGACTACCATCTTTGCCTAGAAAAGCATATTCCAAACCCTTAGGGAGTTCTTTGAGCTCGATGGGTGGGTCTTTAGGAGACACCTTATTTTGTGGCTCATTTAGATCAAGAACCTTAAAAGTTTGTTCTATGGCTACCTCTTTCATCGACAAAGTGGTCTTCCTCGTGGTTTGTATCAGGTGGTTTCAGCTTCATCTTCAATTAGGGGGTCATTGTTGCCAAAAGGATATTTCATTGAGCGCTCAAGATCTATGCTCCTTTTGAATGCCCCTAATTGAAGAGTTAGATTGTTGAATTTCCGGTTTTTCAAAGCTTTGTTAGTTTGTACAAAAGGTTTTCCCAAGATTAGGGGGCATCGTCTAAGATGACGAAGTCGGTTGGGATTACCATTTGATTTGTTTGAACCAAAATATCTTCAACTACACCGATTGATTTCATTACTTTTCGGTCGGATAGAAAAATGGGTATTTGAAGTGGAGTAAAATCACTAATACTTAACTTTTCAAAAATGTAGTTAGGCATTATGTTAACACAAAGATCTTTATCAATAGTGATATTACTAATAAACGAATTTTGAAAGAAACATGGAACCGGTGTGATGTTTAATTCAAAAGGATCTTCTTTTATTAGCGAGGTTTGATCATTAGTTTAACTTAACACTTACCATTTCTTTTGATTTTAGCACTAGTGTTTAACTCTTTTAAAAACTTGGCATGAGGGGTTATTAAACAATGGTTTTCGAAAGTAGGTGATAAGAGAATAATTTCCTCTAAATTAGACTCTTCTTGAATTCTAACATTATCGGACTCACCATTTTCGTTGTTTAACTCATGTGTCGGTTTTTTCACTTTCTTGTTCTTCCATTTTTACATTTTCAACTATCTCTACGTTATTATTACTTTTTTAACTCTTCTCTCGCGCGGGATTCCTCTTTCCCTTGCGCGAGATTCTTCATGCAACGTTCGATAGTTTTAATGTGTTCTAATATCCTGTTGGTCACTTCGGTGAGATTGAAAGAATTTGGATCCTCTAAGCTTGAATCCGGTTGTTCGATCCTTGGTTCCTCATAGTACTCATATGAAGTAGATGGTTCACACCATTGTTCTTCATTGTAAGTATATGATGGATAAGGGTCGAAACTTTGTTCTTCATAGTACTCATATGAGGTGGGTTGTTCACGCCATGGTTCCTCAATAATAAGAGTATGAAGGTGGTGGCTCATATGTTGAATCTTCAAAGTATGAGTATGAAGGCTCATACTTGGTTCATCAAATACGAGTATGAGGGAGGAGGTTCATACCTTTGGTCTTCATAGGATGTGTATGAAGTTGATGGCTCGTACCTGGGCCCTCATAATGGTTGTATGATTGGATGGTTGATATGAAGTATTATATTTGAACCGAGTGTGTATTACGACAATTAGTGCAATCATTACGATCTTTGAACCAATATAAGCATATGTCCGAATTTTTATAACCCACATTAAGTGTCCGAGTTTGTGGGGTGTAGTTTAGTCCGATTTTTGTAACATGCTTGTGATGTCCGAGTTTTAACAAAGGGGAGGACTTTGGTCCGAGTTTTAATACAAGGAGCATCAGTCCGAGTTTGATGATGAATACACCTTGTTGTCCGAGTTTCATGAGCCCTCCCCATGGTCCGACTTTTTGGCCTAGGTCAAGGGTGGTCCGAGTTTTGTGACCACAACCTCTTGTCCGACCTTTATGTAAGGATATGGGGTCTGAGTTTTTCAAGTGGAAGTTATGTTGTCCGAGTTTTGAACCCCCATGTGCTAGTCCGACTTTTAACCCCCCCCCCCCATGAATCTTGTCCGAATTTTAAAGGGGTTACCCCCATATCCGACTTTTAAACTTCTTGTCCGAATTTTAAGGGCAAGGTCCTGTCCGATTTTATGTGATGACTAAAATTGAAGCTATAAGTTGTATGATAAAGCATGTTGAATCTGTTAAGGAATGAATGATTAAATTGAAGTCAAACTCTGTTAAATTTGTTAAGTTTATTAACGATGTAATATGTTAAGTATGTTAACTATGTTAACACTGTGATGATAACTATGTTATGTGAGTTAACTATAATATGGTTCTGATTTAACTCTGTTATGCATGTGAACTATGCTAAGCGCATTAATCCAGTTAAGTACGGATAATATGGTTAGATTAAACTGAGAAAGCCCTTATGTGAAACGTGGATTCTGTACGAATGTGATTAACTGACACGGATGCATGATATCGATTGTCAAACATGCTCTATGGTATTAATTGCACGTGAAACTTTACAAACTTGAACTGATTTATTATACGTGCATACAATAGGACTTGACTGATTATTTGTGAGTGCATAACCTAGCATACCGAGTAAACCAAGGTGAGTTCACACAGCCAAGGCATGGGGTTCCTGGGGTGGGAGTGGGATTGATTTATTTATTTGTACTTCTCTAGATAATGGAACGTAGTCATATGATCCTCGGGTGAGGAAGGTGATTGGTTAAGATACTGCTAGACTAGTGATGCTTATAGAACTGATCTTCACACACACGCCGGGATTGGTTGCGATAATATGACTGATCTTCGCACACATGCCAGGTTTGGCTGCGATAATATGACTAATCTTCGCACACATGCCTAGGAAGGCTGAGAACTATACACTAAAACTTCGCACAGGTGTCGGGTGGCCGCGATACAAACATACCTAGTCTAGAATACTTGAGTACTTTCCCTAATCTTCGCATACATGCCTAGGAGGGTTGCGATACGAACTATTACGATACATGACTTAATAAACGAATACAAGGCTTACTACTCCATTACAATTACTGAACTATAAACTGTGAACTCGCTCAACTAGTTGTTGATCCTCTGTTACATGCCTTGCGGGTCGTTAGATACATGGAGCTTGCACAGGGAGGAGCAGGTCGTTGTGAAGCATGCATCGTGGATGCCATGTTAAAACATTTAAACATTTGAATTTATGTTAAACATTGGGTTTTCATACTTATGCTTCCGCTACACTTTGAAACTATAATTATGTTTTGAACACCTATCGAATTGAATGATTGGTTTGCATTTATTATACTTGATATTAAATACATGTTCAATATGATTGGTGGCTTGATCCTGGTCAGTCACGCTCCCAAGCGGTGATATTCCGCAGGTGGATTTTGGGGGTGTGACAGATTGGTATCAGAGCCATTGGTTATAGAGAACTTGATTTTAATAGGGGAAAACGTTTTTATTAAAACCAGACTATAACCAGAACAGTGCTCTCAACGATCAACAACGACGCTTCGCTCCACGTGCAAGACTCAACATCCTAGGTAATAAGGTTTATGTTTATTACCTGCTTGCTAGAATTACATAGAACTTTGCTCGTGGTATGCTTAGTGATGTGCGTGAAGTGTGTTATATTTTTAGATATATATTTAAGCCCTTTTTACACTTTTAGCCAAGTTTTAAATTTATAAAACACGATATTTACTAACACTAAACACACATATGGGCAAGTGCACCCATCGTGGACGTAGTATAGTGTTGGTAAGATACCGAGGTCGTCCAAGGACACAAGAGCTTTTAATACCGGTTTATCCTCAACGTCTAATCAAATCAAAAAGTTAGAAAAATGTTTTAAACTAAGAAAAATAAAAACTAACTAAATGCTGAAAAAGAAAATAAAATAAAAACAGATAGACAAGATGAATCACTTGGATCCGACACGTGTATTAGTATAACCTTTGATTATTTTCGCACTTTTGCACTTGTTTAAGAGATTATCTTAGTTATTGTAGTAGGCCCCTTTTTCGGAGGTGACGTTACCCTCAACCCAGTAGTTTGAGTCAGCAAGGATACAATCCTAAAGGGTTGGATTATTGAAAGATAATGAATTAAGTTATTAATGCAAATTATGGTAGGCCCCGCTTTTGGCGGTGACGTTACCCTCGGCTAAGTAGTCTGAGTCAGCAGGGATACAGTCCTAAATAGCCGGGTTATAGTATTAATAGTAATTAGCTTATGAGGGGGTCAAAGAGTTTGGATCCCCGCCATCCAATACCTGTGGGCATTGAAGGAGATCCTACTAAATTTGACCCAGGTCCCAAGCAGGACCTCTAAACGCTGAACAAGGGCAAGACCTTTACCAAACCGTTCCCTTAACCCCCGACCAGGTAGCCAACATACCTCCATATAGACCGTGGAGATATGAATGGTGAAAATCTTTTATTTTATATAGACAGTAAAATAATGCCAAGACACCACGGACAAACGATAAGGAAAGATCACCTTCAACATAAGTAACTAGTTATTAAAGTCATTAATACAAAACCAAATAAAAAGTGCAAAAGATTAAAAATAAAAAGTATTATACTAAACACTTGTCTTCACCAAGTGATGTAAGAGACTTAGGCAAACATGGCCTTGATTGTCAAGAACTCTTACGATCAATCTTGGATCCCGAGACGACTCACACACTCTATGATGGACAATGGATGATGGTGGTGGATGATGGTGTTATGGTGGTGGTGGGTGGTGGATGAAGTGTGAGAGAGGTGGTGTGCCAAGGGATGAGAGAGAATGAAGCCAAGCTCCTCTATTTATAGGCTGAACAGAACGCTGGACACGGCCCCGTGTCCGCTGGACACGGCCCCGTGCCCGTCTGACATTCTCTCTCTTCATTAATTGTAATTGCGAATTACAATTAATGCGCCTGCTGTACTTTCAACACGCCCCCGTGTCCGCTGGGCACGGCCCCGTGGTGAGCAATGGAAGCTTCTACTGGTTTGTCTTTTCTGCTGCTTCCTGGGCACGCCCCCGTGTTCACTGGACACGGGGCGTGTTCAGGCTCTGTTCTCTTCTCTTTGTCTTGGGAGGTGCCGTTGAGGGTCCGGGCAGTTCACTTTTGCTCCTTTTCTTGTATTTATGGTAGATTTAGTAGTCTTTTTGCTTCTTTTGTGATTTTGAGCTCATTTCATCCTGAAAATACAAAAGGAAGACAAAAACACTCTTTTTCCAACATTAGTACTTAAAAAGGGTTAGTTTTATGCCTTAATTGATGTGTTTTATATGTTGCATTTTACACACATCAAATACCCCCACACTTGAACTTTTGCTTGTCCTCAAGCAAAACTCTTTTAATGTGGCTTACACTCCCAAATGGAATAGGTAGAAGAGAAGTTTTTTTTTTTTTCAACTTGTCCTAGAGTGTCGGGAATCCAAGGTTTGTATAGGTTCTATTTTCATTTTATTTACAATCTTATTCGTCATGGTTTATTTTGAACTTTACATAAGATAAACTACTTAATTTGGCATAGCATGCCTTATTAAAATTCCATTTATATACAAGTTCACATACCTCACGGGAGATCACTCAATCACTCGGCCGAAGGTGTATATTTAAGTGAATCGCTCGAGAGCGGCACGGATTTCAATTTTCCATATGCTTGCCAAGCGATCAATCCTCCTCCTTTTTAACTTTTACCTTTGTAAATATCAAGAGGTCTTTTGGGGTGAAGGCTTGGGTTTAAAGGTGGTTGGTTGGTTAGTGGTTAGTAAAAAGGGCGAAAATTGTAACAAGTGTCGGTTTTTCGTGAAATACCTTATTTTTGGTGACATTTATTTTTGAAGTATTTCTCCAAACAAGCTTTTTGTAGCTTATGTTTGTTTTTGACTTCATAAATATATATTTTTTTTTTTTTTCGTCACGTAAAGGGTATGTTTATGAAAAACCGAGTATGTTACTAAAATAAAGGTGAAAAAAATAAAAAAGGTTTTTGGTGGGTAGAAAATTGTTTTGGGGGTAATGAAATGAAAGGTTTAGGCTCAAAGGGGTTTTCTAGGGGGATTTTGGGTAGGTAAAAAAAAATGAAAAATAATGGTTTTGAAAGAAAAATAGTTAGTCCTAATGCCTCCATCATTTACTTACTTGGGTTTAAGTTGGTAAGGACCGGGAATGTATCGTCGTGGCAAGTTCTAGATTTGTAAGGACCGAGCGGCTATTCACACAAGAAACGAAAAATGAGCATTTAATCTAAGTATGTGTATTTTTATGCTCAATAAAGGCTCAAAACTCACTTTTTGTGGGAATGGGTTTTTTAATGTGACCAAGTATATATAATCGAATTTTAGCTAGACTTGTTATACCGTTTCATAATTTTCTTATGTTAGTTCTTTTTATCACGACGCTATCGGTTGTAAGTTTGTAAAAATATAACCCTTTTATAACTTGTTATTCCCAACTTAAACTAAGACAAGTAAATAAAAAAAAATTGACAAAGTTTTTGAAAAAAATTTGGGGTGTTTAGCGGTTCCAATAGAGTTTTGTGTAAGGCTTGTTTTAGGATTTTGCAAAATTCCAAGGTTTTAGCATCCCCCCCCACACTTAAATTACACATTGTCCTCAATGTGTCCAAAAATAGAGTTTTTGGTTGATTAGAATATGTAAAAGTGTGTTTAAAAACAAAGATTTGTGTTACTGGCACTCTGGACACGGCCCCGTGTCCATTGAACACGGCCCCGTGGTGAACTGCCAGTAACGAAAAACTTACAGAGGGTGAACACGGGGGCGTGTTGGGTGAACACGGCCACGTGTTCGACGAAAATCTGCAGGTCAGTAGCCAAACAGCAGAACTGGGAGATGGACACGGGGGCGTGTTGGGTGAACACGTCCCCGTGGTGACAGTCTGTTAGCCGAAAAAAATAGGGTTTTCTCCCGGTTTCTTCCTCCTAGGGCTGCGAGTGCTAATGTTTAGCATTCTAACCCTTGCATTGCACCTGTTCAAGCATTCAATACCATCCAACCAAGCACCAAACATCCTAATCTTACCATAGTTAAACATTATCCAACACAAAGTAAAAACAAAGTAAAAATAAAAAGAAAAGAGTTAAGGAAAGTAAATTGTCTTGACAAATGGCACGCAGGCCATGAATTGTTCGATAGGAAGGGTAATCAAACCTGTGGGCTCATAACCAGCTAGCCCTTTGCTCCTCCCGGCCTCCTACTCCATATCTTCATCACTGTCTTCACCTCCGCCTCCCTGCCTCGCCATGTACTCCCGGATGCTACCGATGTCATCTTGTATGTCGTTGACGCTGCGTTCGATAGCTCCTACCCGGAGGTGTGTGTTGTTGGCGAGGTTGTAGGTGTTCCGGGTGCACATGAGGTTTTCCTGCAAAAGATCATGCAAACTTTGGAAATTAGGAAAACCGCCTCCTTGAGAGGAGGATTGACCCTGTTCGCCTTGGGGAGGGTATTGGTATTGTGGAGGTGGTGCATGAAGAACTAGAGCCTCTTGCGGGTTCCATGCGTAGCCTTGCGTCCTTTGAAAGCTCACCGTCCCGTCCTCTGCTTCATAGAGCAAGTTCATGGCCCGGCAGATATGGTAATCAACCCGTCCCGACCATGGGCTCCTTTCGAAGGACTTCGGGATGTTCGCGAAGTGCTTGAAAAGACGGTACACCCATCCCCCGAAGAAGATTGGTGTAGGAGCAGAGGCAAGGCGGTTCAAGTGCATGTTCCGCAGTAGGAGGTAAGAAACATCGAGAGGCTTCCGGTTGTGGATGCAGTGAAGGACAACCAAATCTCTAACCCCAACAACGCCACTACTGTCATGGCGTTGGTTTAGCGAGTACGTGAGGAGCCTGTGGATGTAGCGATATAACGGGTCTCTCAGTTTGGTACTCTTTGTGCTGCTGGAGTTGTAGACCCCCTCACCGATTTGAGCCCATGCGGCTTGGCGTTCTGTTGCGTCCAAATCTCGCAATCCCCCGGTATTCTCTTCGTTCCCCGCTTCTTCGTCTTTGTACAGCCCAATGATTGATCCGAACTGCGCCATGGAGGTTCTATAGGTCGTACCCCCACATCGAAACTCGACCGCCTCATGATCAAACGGGTCACGTCTCGAGCTGAAGATGAATGTGCTATAGAACTCCAATGTGCATTGGTGGACCGACCGAAGTCGGGTAGTCAATGCAACGTGCAGTGGACCCGTCACTATGTTGTTGAAGCGGTCCAGTTGGTTTACCATTGTCAGAAGATCGGTACATGCCCGCCTTGGATATTCTTCGGGCCTTGTTTGTAGGACCTCATAGCGAGCCCTGGCGTCAAGTTCGCTGGCATTGAACCGTGTGAATTTGGACATCTGAAAAGAATACAACAAAAGTTAGTGCGAAACATGGAAATTCGGGTTGAAAACTGCAAACAGTGGGCTGGACACGGCCCCGTGTTCAGCGAACACGGCCCCGTGTTCAGGCGTCTGTAACACCTAATTTTCATTTTTTCGTCCCGGTTTCGAAAACCTGAAAATTTTTAGCCTAATAGCAGCGGTTTCCCCCGAAAATGAAACCCTAAGTGCCATTTTTCCAAAATCAAACCATTTACCCCTTCGATTTTGTGTTTTTCGGTTCAAGAACAAGGGTTTGTGTTTTTAGTTGGAAATCGGACGAATCCATCAACAATACATGTCTTTTTACTCCCTACTACTCTACTCTAAACTACTACTAACAATTTTTATCAAAAATTTTGAGTTCGATCCGGATGAACATGAAGAACCCTAGATTTCCCCCAATTTTTGATGTTTTAACTACATGCAAGTAACTAATCTAACTACTAATAAGGATAGAATCATACCTTGACGTTGTTAGGCTTGGTGGTAACGTTCGAAATCGGCAGAAAATCGCTCTAAACCAGAGAGTTCTCGGCGAAACGGGGCGTGTGGAATGGTGTAACTGATAGAAAAAGAGGGTTTTATCCCGACAGTCGCCTCGACACGGCCCCGTGTTCAGCGAACACGGCCCCGTGCCGGGTGAAAATTTAATTTTTTTTTTTTTTTTTTTTTTTTTTTTTACGTGCTTGTGTGCATGCCCCTTATCTCCGAATAATGGTTAGGTGATTTTACCAGTTTCGAATGTATACTTACCTGTAACATGTCGGGTATGAGTTTATTCGTTGACCGTTTGAAGTGCGATTTCCTCTTCCTCATCCTCAATGGATCCTCTGTAAAGTTTCAGCCGTTGGCCATTGACTTTGAATGGTGTCCCATTTCGAGTTTTAATTTCTACTGCACCGTGTGGAAAAACATGGGTGACTGAAAAAGGTCCCGACCACCTAGATTTTAACTTACCAGGAAACAATCGAAGTCGCGAATTGAACAGTAGAACTTGGTCTCCAATCCGAAATTCATTAGATTTAATATATTTATCATGCAAATTTTTCATTCTTTCTTTATAAATTTCGGAATTAGAATATGCATAATTCCTAAGTTCTTCTAATTCGTTTATTTGACAAAATCGATTCTTACCGGCAACTTCTAAATCTAAGTTTACGTTTTTTATTGCCCAGTAGGCTTTGTGAGCGATTTCTACTGGCAAGTGACAACTTTTTCCATAGACTAGTTTATATGGGGTTGTGCCTATAGTGGTTTTATAAGCGGTTCGAAAAGCCCATAAAGCGTCGTCTAGTTTGTCAGCCCATTCTTTTTTATTTATCCCTACGGTTTTCTCAAGTATTCGTTTTAAACCTCGATTAGTCACTTCGGCTTGCCCATTTGTTTGAGGATGATATGCTGTTGAGACCCGGTGATAGACCCCATATCTTGTTAAGATTTTTTCGAGTTGATGATTACAAAAATGGGTACCTCTATCACTTATTAATGCCTTTGGTGTGCCGAAACGAGAGAACAATTTTTTTAGGAATTTTACTACTACTCTTCCATCATTTGTTGGAAGAGCTTCGGCCTCTGCCCATTTAGACAAGTAATCGACCGCCACAAGTATATATTTGTTTCCCTTTGACGGCGGGAAAGGTCCCATGAAATCGAGTCCCCACACATCAAAGATTTCACAAACGAGAATGCCATTTTGAGGCATTTCGTTTTTGGAAGAAATATTACCCGATCTTTGGCAGGCATCACATGTCTTTACAAGGTTTTGTGCATCCTTGTAAATGGTTGGCCAGTAAAATCCCGAATCAAATACCTTTCTTGCGGTACTTGCGGCACCATGATGTCCTCCGTATGGGCCTTCATGACAATGACGGAGTATTCTTCGTGCTTCATTACCATGGACACACCTTCGGATGAGTTGATCGGCACACATTTTGAAAAGATAGGGGTCTTCCCAAAAGTAATGCTTTACATCAGCAAAGAATTTTTTCCTTTGATGATGTGGCCATCCTTTGGTGACTATACCGCTGGCTAAGAAATTAGCGTAGTCGGCATACCATGGTTCTTGTCTGCTTTCCATCATTTCCAGGGACTCCGTGGGAAATTTTTCGTTGATTTGCTCGTCCCTGGTTGTCTCCAAAGCTGGGTCTTCTAAGCGTGAGAGGTGATCTGCAGCAGTGTTTTCTGCTCCTCTCTTGTCCTTGATTTCAATGTCGAATTCTTGGAGGAGTAGAATCCACCTTATCAAACGGGGTTTTGCGTCTTGCTTCTTGAAGAGGTACCTGATGGCTGCATGGTCTGTATAAACTATTGTTTTAGAAAGAACAAGATAAGAACGAAATTTATCAAAAGCAAACACCACCGCTAGTAACTCTTTTTCTGTAGTTGTATAATTTTCTTGTGCATCATTTAGAGTTTTACTAGCATAATAAATTGGGTGGAAATGTTTTTCTTTTCTTTGTCCCAATACTGCTCCAACAGCAAAGTCGCTTGCATCGCACATGATTTCGAAAGGAAATTTCCAATCTGGTGCTATCATGATAGGTGCATTGACTAGCATTTCCTTGAGGGTCAGAAATGCTTGATTGCATTCCTTGTCAAAGATGAAGGGTGCATCTTTTTCAAGCAATTTTGTTAGAGGTCTTGAAATTTTCGAAAAGTCTTTGATAAACCTTCTATAGAATCCGGCATGCCCTAGGAAACTTCTGATTTCTCTCACGGAGGATGGAGGAGGTAATCGAGATATAGTCTCAATTTTTGCTCGATCAACTTCCATTCCTTCGCTTGAGATTTTATGTCCGAGTACTATTCCCTCTGTTACCATGAAATGGCATTTTTCCCAGTTAAGGGCGAGGTTAGTTTCCTCACATCGGGATAGCATTCGTTCAAGATTATCGAGGCATTGATCATATGAGTCTCCAAAGATGGAAAAGTCATCCATGAAGACTTCCATGGTTTTTTCAATCATATCATGGAAAATGGCGACCATACAACGTTGGAATGTTGCAGGCGCATTACATAGACCGAATGGCATGCGTCGATATGCAAAAGTTCCGTAGGGGCATGTGAAAGTTGTTTTCTCTTGGTCTTCTGGTGCTATTGGTATTTGAAAGTAACCTGAAAAACCATCTAAGAAACAATAAAATTTATGACCGGATAATCTTTCTAACATTTGATCAATGAAGGGCAAAGGAAAGTGGTCTTTCCTTGTTGCTTCATTTAATCTCCTATAGTCTATACAGACTCTCCATCCTGTGACGGTTCTTGTGGGTATTAATTCATTTTTCTCGTTAGTTATTACCGTCATACCTCCTTTCTTTGGGACTACTTGGACGGGACTTACCCACGGGCTATCGGAGATAGGGTAGATTAGTCCGGCGTCGAGTAGTTTGATGACTTCATTTTTAACCACTTCTTGAACATTGGGGTTCACTCTTCGTTGTGGTTGAATCACCGTTTTGTAGTCATCATTCATTAAAATTTTGTGCGTGCACATGGAAGGACTTATTCCCTTAATATCTACAAGCTTCCAAGCGATCGCATTTTTGTGTTTTTTAAGTAGGTTAACTAATTTTTCTTTTTCTATGCTAGTTAATTTAGACGAAATAATTACAGGTAGACTACCATCTTTGCCTAGAAAAGCATATTCCAAACCTTTAGGGAGTTCTTTGAGCTCGATGGGTGGGTCTTTAGGAGACACCTTATTTTGTGGCTCATCTAGATCAAGAACTTTAAAAGTTTGTTCTATGGCTACCTCTTCGTCGACAAAGTGGTCTTCCTCGTGGTTTGTATCAGGTGGTTCAGCTTTGTTATTCCCAACTTAAACTAAGACAAGTAAATAAAAAAAAATTGACAAAGTTTTTGAAAAAAATTTGGGGTGTTTAGCGGTTCCAATAGAGTTTTGTGTAAGGCTTGTTTTAGGATTTTGCAAAATTCCAAGGTTTTAGCATCCCCCCCCACACTTAAATTACACATTGTCCTCAATGTGTCCAAAAATAGAGTTTTTGGTTGATTAGAATATGTAAAAGTGTGTTTAAAAACAAAGATTTGTGTTACTGGCACTCTGGACACGGCCCCGTGTCCATTGAACACGGCCCCGTGGTGAACTGCCAGTAACGAAAAACTTACAGAGGGTGAACACGGGGGCGTGTTGGGTGAACACGGCCACGTGTTCGACGAAAATCTGCAGGTCAGTAGCCAAACAGCAGAACTGGGAGATGGACACGGGGGCGTGTTGGGTGAACACGTCCCCGTGGTGACAGTCTGTTAGCCGAAAAAAATAGGGTTTTCTCCCGGTTTCTTCCTCCTAGGGCTGCGAGTGCTAATGTTTAGCATTCTAACCCTTGCATTGCACCTGTTCAAGCATTCAATACCATCCAACCAAGCACCAAACATCCTAATCTTACCATAGTTAAACATTATCCAACACAAAGTAAAAACAAAGTAAAAATAAAAAGAAAAGAGTTAAGGAAAGTAAATTGTCTTGACAAATGGCACGCAGGCCATGAATTGTTCGATAGGAAGGGTAATCAAACCTGTGGGCTCATAACCAGCTAGCCCTTTGCTCCTCCCGGCCTCCTACTCCATATCTTCATCACTGTCTTCACCTCCGCCTCCCTGCCTCGCCATGTACTCCCGGATGCTACCGATGTCATCTTGTATGTCGTTGACGCTGCGTTCGATAGCTCCTACCCGGAGGTGTGTGTTGTTGGCGAGGTTGTAGGTGTTCCGGGTGCACATGAGGTTTTCCTGCAAAAGATCATGCAAACTTTGGAAATTAGGAAAACCGCCTCCTTGAGAGGAGGATTGACCCTGTTCGCCTTGGGGAGGGTATTGGTATTGTGGAGGTGGTGCATGAAGAACTAGAGCCTCTTGCGGGTTCCATGCGTAGCCTTGCGTCCTTTGAAAGCTCACCGTCCCGTCCTCTGCTTCATAGAGCAAGTTCATGGCCCGGCAGATATGGTAATCAACCCGTCCCGACCATGGGCTCCTTTCGAAGGACTTCGGGATGTTCGCGAAGTGCTTGAAAAGACGGTACACCCATCCCCCGAAGAAGATTGGTGTAGGAGCAGAGGCAAGGCGGTTCAAGTGCATGTTCCGCAGTAGGAGGTAAGAAACATCGAGAGGCTTCCGGTTGTGGATGCAGTGAAGGACAACCAAATCTCTAACCCCAACAACGCCACTACTGTCATGGCGTTGGTTTAGCGAGTACGTGAGGAGCCTGTGGATGTAGCGACATAACGGGTCTCTCAGTTTGGTACTCTTTGTGCTGCTGGAGTTGTAGACCCCCTCACCGATTTGAGCCCATGCGGCTTGGCGTTCTGTTGCGTCCAAATCTCGCAATCCCCCGGTATTCTCTTCGTTCCCCGCTTCTTCGTCTTTGTACAGCCCAATGATTGATCCGAACTGCGCCATGGAGGTTCTATAGGTCGTACCCCCACATCGAAACTCGACCGCCTCATGATCAAACGGGTCACGTCTCGAGCTGAAGATGAATGTGCTATAGAACTCCAATGTGCATTGGTGGACCGACCGAAGTCGGGTAGTCAATGCAACGTGCAGTGGACCCGTCACTATGTTGTTGAAGCGGTCCAGTTGGTTTACCATTGTCAGAAGATCGGTACATGCCCGCCTTGGATATTCTTCGGGCCTTGTTTGTAGGACCTCATAGCGAGCCCTGGCGTCAAGTTCGCTGGCATTGAACCGTGTGAATTTGGACATCTGAAAAGAATACAACAAAAGTTAGTGCGAAACATGGAAATTCGGGTTGAAAACTGCAAACAGTGGGCTGGACACGGCCCCGTGTTCAGCGAACACGGCCCCGTGTTCAGGCGTCTGTAACACCTAATTTTCATTTTTTCGTCCCGGTTTCGAAAACCTGAAAATTTTTAGCCTAATAGCAGCGGTTTCCCCCGAAAATGAAACCCTAAGTGCCATTTTTCCAAAATCAAACCATTTACCCCTTCGATTTTGTGTTTTTCGGTTCAAGAACAAGGGTTTGTGTTTTTAGTTGGAAATCGGACGAATCCATCAACAATACATGTCTTTTTACTCCCTACTACTCTACTCTAAACTACTACTAACAATTTTTATCAAAAATTTTGAGTTCGATCCGGATGAACATGAAGAACCCTAGATTTCCCCCAATTTTTGATGTTTTAACTACATGCAAGTAACTAATCTAACTACTAATAAGGATAGAATCATACCTTGACGTTGTTAGGCTTGGTGGTAACGTTCGAAATCGGCAGAAAATCGCTCTAAACCAGAGAGTTCTCGGCGAAACGGGGCGTGTGGAATGGTGTAACTGATAGAAAAAGAGGGTTTTATCCCGACAGTCGCCTCGACACGGCCCCGTGTTCAGCGAACACGGCCCCGTGCCGGGTGAAAATTTAATTTTTTTTTTTTTTTTTTTTTTTTTTACGTGCTTGTGTGCATGCCCCTTATCTCCGAATAATGGTTAGGTGATTTTACCAGTTTCGAATGTATACTTACCTGTAACATGTCGGGTATGAGTTTATTCGTTGACCGTTTGAAGTGCGATTTCCTCTTCCTCATCCTCAATGGATCCTCTGTAGAGTTTCAGCCGTTGGCCATTGACTTTGAATGGTGTCCCATTTCGAGTTTTAATTTCTACTGCACCGTGTGGAAAAACATGGGTGACTGAAAAAGGTCCCGACCACCTAGATTTTAACTTACCAGGAAACAATCGAAGTCGCGAATTGAACAGTAGAACTTGGTCTCCAATCCGAAATTCATTAGATTTAATATATTTATCATGCAAATTTTTCATTCTTTCTTTATAAATTTCGGAATTAGAATATGCATAATTCCTAAGTTCTTCTAATTCGTTTATTTGACAAAATCGATTCTTACCGGCAACTTCTAAATCTAAGTTTACGTTTTTTATTGCCCAGTAGGCTTTGTGAGCGATTTCTACTGGCAAGTGACAACTTTTTCCATAGACTAGTTTATATGGGGTTGTGCCTATAGTGGTTTTATAAGCGGTTCGAAAAGCCCATAAAGCGTCGTCTAGTTTGTCAGCCCATTCTTTTTTATTTATCCCTACGGTTTTCTCAAGTATTCGTTTTAAACCTCGATTAGTCACTTCGGCTTGCCCATTTGTTTGAGGATGATATGCTGTTGAGACCCGGTGATAGACCCCATATCTTGTTAAGATTTTTTCGAGTTGATGATTACAAAAATGGGTACCTCTATCACTTATTAATGCCTTTGGTGTGCCGAAACGAGAGAACAATTTTTTTAGGAATTTTACTACTACTCTTCCATCATTTGTTGGAAGAGCTTCGGCCTCTGCCCATTTAGACAAGTAATCGACCGCCACAAGTATATATTTGTTTCCCTTTGACGGCGGGAAAGGTCCCATGAAATCGAGTCCCCACACATCAAAGATTTCACAAACGAGAATGCCATTTTGAGGCATTTCGTTTTTGGAAGAAATATTACCCGATCTTTGGCAGGCATCACATGTCTTTACAAGGTTTTGTGCATCCTTGTAAATGGTTGGCCAGTAAAATCCCGAATCAAATACCTTTCTTGCGGTACTTGCGGCACCATGATGTCCTCCGTATGGGCCTTCATGACAATGACGGAGTATTCTTCGTGCTTCATTACCATGGACACACCTTCGGATGAGTTGATCGGCACACATTTTGAAAAGATAGGGGTCTTCCCAAAAGTAATGCTTTACATCAGCAAAGAATTTTTTCCTTTGATGATGTGGCCATCCTTTGGTGACTATACCGCTGGCTAAGAAATTAGCGTAGTCGGCATACCATGGTTCTTGTCTGCTTTCCATCATTTCCAGGGACTCCGTGGGAAATTTTTCGTTGATTTGCTCGTCCCTGGTTGTCTCCAAAGCTGGGTCTTCTAAGCGTGAGAGGTGATCTGCAGCAGTGTTTTCTGCTCCTCTCTTGTCCTTGATTTCAATGTCGAATTCTTGGAGGAGTAGAATCCACCTTATCAAACGGGGTTTTGCGTCTTGCTTCTTGAAGAGGTACCTGATGGCTGCATGGTCTGTATAAACTATTGTTTTAGAAAGAACAAGATAAGAACGAAATTTATCAAAAGCAAACACCACCGCTAGTAACTCTTTCTCTGTAGTTGTATAATTTTCTTGTGCATCATTTAGAGTTTTACTAGCATAATAAATTGGGTGGAAATGTTTTTCTTTTCTTTGTCCCAATACTGCTCCAACAGCAAAGTCGCTTGCATCGCACATGATTTCGAAAGGAAATTTCCAATCTGGTGCTATCATGATAGGTGCATTGACTAGCATTTCCTTGAGGGTCAGAAATGCTTGATTGCATTCCTTGTCAAAGATGAAGGGTGCATCTTTTTCAAGCAATTTTGTTAGAGGTCTTGAAATTTTCGAAAAGTCTTTGATAAACCTTCTATAGAATCCGGCATGCCCTAGGAAACTTCTGATTGCTCGCACGGAGGATGGAGGAGGTAATCGAGATATGGTCTCGATTTTTGCTCGATCAACTTCCATTCCTTCGCTTGAGATTTTATGTCCGAGTACTATTCCCTCTGTTACCATGAAATGGCATTTTTCCCAGTTAAGGGCGAGGTTAGTTTCCTCACATCGGGATAGCATTCGTTCAAGATTATCGAGGCATTGATCATATGAGTCTCCAAAGATGGAAAAGTCATCCATGAAGACTTCCATGGTTTTTTCAATCATATCATGGAAAATGGCGACCATACAACGTTGGAATGTTGCAGGCGCATTACATAGACCGAATGGCATGCGTCGATATGCAAAAGTTCCGTAGGGGCATGTGAAAGTTGTTTTCTCTTGGTCTTCTGGTGCTATCGGTATTTGAAAGTAACCTGAAAAACCATCTAAGAAACAATAAAATTTATGACCGGATAATCTTTCTAACATTTGATCAATGAAGGGCAAAGGAAAGTGGTCTTTCCTTGTTGCTTCATTTAATCTCCTGTAGTCTATACAGACTCTCCATCCTGTGACGGTTCTTGTGGGTATTAATTCATTTTTCTCGTTAGTTATTACCGTCATACCTCCTTTCTTCGGGACTACTTGGACAGGACTTACCCACGGGCTATCGGAGATAGGGTAGATTAGTCCGGCGTCAAGCAGTTTGATGACTTCATTTTTAACCACTTCTTGAACATTGGGGTTCACTCTTCCTTGTGGTTGAATCACCGTTTTGTAGTCATCATTCATTAAAATTTTGTGCGTGCACATGGAAGGACTTATTCCCTTAATATCTGCAAGCTTCCAAGCGATCGCATTTTCGTGTTTTTTAAGTAGGTTAACTAATTTTTCTTTTTCTGAGCTAGTTAATTTAGACGAAATAATTACAGGTAGACTACCATCTTTGCCTAGAAAAGCATATTCCAAACCCTTTAGGGAGTTCTTTGAGCTCGATGGGTGGGTCTTTAGGAGACACCTTATTTTGTGGCTCATTTAGATCAAGAACCTTAAAAGTTTGTTCTATGGCTACCTCTTCATCGACAAAGTGGTCTTCCTCGTGGTTTGTATCAGGTGGTTCAGCTTCATCTTCAATTAGGGGGTCATTGTTGCCAAAAGGATATTTCATTGAGCGCTCAAGATCTATGCTCCTTTTGAATGCCCCTAATTGAAGAGTTAGATTGTTGAATTTCCGGTTTTTCAAAGCTTTGTTAGTTTGTACAAAAGGTTTTCCCAAGATTAGGGGGCATCGTCTAAGATGACGAAGTCGGTTGGGATTACCATTTGATTTGTTTGAACCAAAATATCTTCAACTACACCGATTGATTTCATTACTTTTCGGTCGGATAGAAAAATGGGTATTTGAAGTGGAGTAAAATCACTAATACTTAACTTTTCAAAAATGTAGTTAGGCATTATGTTAACACAAAGATCTTTATCAATAGTGATATTACTAATAAACGAATTTTGAAAGAAACATGGAACCGGTGTGATGTTAATTTCAAAAGGATCTTCTTTTATTAGCGAGGTTTGATCATTAGTTAACTTAACACTTACCATTTCTTTGATTTTAGCACTAGTGTTTAACTCTTTTAAAAACTTGGCATGAGGGGTTATTAAACAATGGTTTTCGAAAGTAGGTGATAAGAGAATAATTTCCTCTAAATTAGACTCTTCTTGAATTCTAACATTATCGGACTCACCATTTTCGTTGTTTAACTCATGTGTCGGTTTTTCACTTTCTTGTTCTTCCATTTTTACATTTTCAACTATCTCTACGTTATTATTACTTTTTAACTCTTCTCTCGCGCGGGATTCCTCTTCCCTTGCGCGAGATTCTTTCATGCAACGTTCGATAGTTTTAATGTGTTCTAATATCCTGTTGGTCACTTCGGTGAGATTGAAAGAATTTGGATCCTCTAAGCTTGAATCCGGTTGTTCGATCCTTGGTTCCTCATAGTACTCATATGAAGTAGATGGTTCACACCATTGTTCTTCATTGTAAGTATATGATGGATAAGGGTCGAAACTTTGTTCTTCATAGTACTCATATGAGGTGGGTTGTTCACGCCATGGTTCCTCATAATAAGAGTATGAAGGTGGTGGCTCATATGTTGAATCTTCAAAGTATGAGTATGAAGGCTCATACCTTGGTTCATCAAAATACGAGTATGAGGGAGGAGGTTCATACCTTTGGTCTTCATAGGATGTGTATGAAGTTGATGGCTCGTACCTGGGCTCCTCATAATGGTTGTATGAATTGGATGGTTGATATGAAGTATTATATTGAACCGAGTGTGTATTACGACAATTAGTGCAATAATTACCTCTATAATCATCCTCATCATAGGTGTAGTTGTAATCTCTTGAGTATTGATCCATAGGAATCACTCAACAGACTACAACTGAGTCTCGGGACCAGAAAACAAGAATAAGACGGAAACAGAAGCTGAACACGGCCCCGTGTTGAGTGAACACGGCCCCGTGTTCAGGGACTGTATCTGGGCGTTTTAATTAAATTTACTGGTCACTTTGAGCACGGGGGCGTGTTCAGCGAGCACGGCCCCGTGTTCAGACTCTGTATCTGGGTATCTACTCTAAAATATGCAGCACGGGGGCGTGTTCAGCGAGCACGGCCCCGTGTTCAGGCTACTGTAAATGCAAAAACTAAACTAAAATGCAGAAAAAATACGCGCGTTTTGAAAAGGTTTTGAAAAAACTGATTAGGCCGTCGATTTTAAGCTTTCTTAAAATCCTTGTGTCCCCGGCAGCGGCGCCAAAAACTTGATGTGCGTGAAGTGTGTTATATTTTAGATATATATTTAAGCCCTTTTTACACTTTTAGCCAAGTTTTAAATTTATAAAACACGATATTTACTAACACTAAACACACATATGGGCAAGTGCACCCATCGTGGACGTAGTATAGTGTTGGTAAGATACCGAGGTCGTCCAAGGACACAAGAGCTTTTAATACCGGTTTATCCTCAACGTCTAATCAAATCAAAAAGTTAGAAAAATGTTTTAAACTAAGAAAAATAAAAACTAACTAAATGCTGAAAAATAAAATAAAATAAAAAAAACAGATAGACAAGATGAATCACTTGGATCCGACAAGTGTATTAGTATAACCTTTGATTATTTTCGCACTTTTGCACTTGTTTAAGAGATTATCTTAGTTATTGTAGTAGGCCCCTTTTTCGGAGGTGACGTTACCCTCAACCCAGTAGTTTGAGTCAGCAAGGATACAATCCTAAAGGGTTGGATTATTGAAAGATAATGAATTAAGTTATTAATGCAAATTATGGTAGGCCCCGCTTTTGGCGGTGACGTTACCCTCGGCTAAGTAGTCTGAGTCAGCAGGGATACAGTCCTAAATAGCCGGGTTATAGTATTAATAGTAGTTAGCTTATGAGGGGGTCAAAGAGTTTGGATCCCCGCCATCCAATACCTATGGGCATTGAAGGAGATCCTACTAAATTTGACCCAGGTCCCAAGCAGGACCTCTAAACGCTGAACAAGGGCAAGACCTTTACCAAACCGTTCCCTTAACCCCCGACCAGGTAGCCAACATACCTCCATATAGACCGTGGAGATATGAATGGTGAAAATCTTTTATTTTATATAGACAGTAAAATAATGCCAAGACACCACGGACAAACGATAAGGAAAGATCACCTTCAACATAAGTAACTAGTTATTAAAGTCATTAATACAAAACCAAATAAAAAGTGCAAAAGATTAAAAATAAAAAGTATTATACTAAACACTTGTCTTCACCAAGTGATGTAAGAGACTTAGGCAAACATGGCCTTGATTGTCAAGAACTCTTACGATCAATCTTGGATCCCGAGACGACTCACACACTCTATGATGGACAATGGATGATGGTGGTGGATGATGGTGTTATGGTGGTGGTGGGTGGTGGATGAAGTGTGAGAGAGGTGGTGTGCCAAGGGATGAGAGAGAATGAAGCCAAGCTCCTCTATTTATAGGCTGAACAGAACGCTGGACACGGCCCCGTGTTCGCTGAACACGGCCCCGTGCCCGTCTGACATTCTCTCTCTTCATTAATTGTAATTGCGAATTACAATTAATGCGCCTGCTGTACTTTCAACACGCCCCCGTGTCCGCTGGGCACGACCCCGTGGTGAGCAATGGAAGCTTCTACTGGTTTGTCTTTTCTGCTGCTTCCTGGGCACGCCCCCGTGTTCACTGGACACGGGGCGTGTTCAGGCTCTGTTTCTCTTCTCTTTGCCTTGGGAGGTGCCGTTGAGGGTCCGGGCAGTTCACTTTTGTTCCTTTTCTTGTATTTATGGTAGATTTAGTAGTCTTTTTGCTTCTTTTGTGATTTTGAGCTCATTTCATCCTGAAAATACAAAAGGAAGACAAAAACACTCTTTTTCCAACATTAGTACTTAAAAAGGGTTAGTTTTATGCCTTAATTGATGTGTTTTATATGTTGCATTTTACACACATCACTTACATATGCAATCCGCCTCGATTTCAAAAGCACAAATAACGAGGCCGAATACGAGGCCCTACTCGCAGGACTACATTTAGCAGTCAAACTCGGCGTGCAACATCTGGAAGCACACGTCGACTCTTTGTTGGTTGCAGGACAGATACGCGGCGACTATGCCGCAAAGGGGGATATCATGATCCTCTACCTCGAGCAAGCCCTGCAACTAACATCAAAGTTCACTTCATTTAATATTCGGCATATTAACAGGAGTGAAAACAAATCCGCAGATGCACTCTCCAAACTTGCATCCACCAGCTTCCAACACCTGGCAAAGGAGATACGTATCGAAATTCTACAAAATCCTTCAGTACCCCTGCGCCAGGTTAACGTCATCCAATACGGGACAACATCGTGGATGACACCAATTATTGCATATTTGCAATCAGGTGTGACTCCCGAAAGCAAGTCGGAGGCACGCAAGCTACAATACAAAGTGTGCCATTATCAAATGGGAGACGGTATCTTATACCGCAAATCATACATAGGGCCACTCCTACGATGCGTCAACCCCCAGGATGCCACATACCTCATCAGAGAGATACACGAGGGTATGTGCGGCATACACGCAGGACCACGCATGGTAGTGGCCAAAATCATGAATGCTGGGTATTACTGGCCCGGCATGCACCTGGATGCCGTCAAAGAGCTGCGCAAATGTATCAACTGTCAACGACATGCTCCAAAAAATTTGCGCCCCAAAAACAACCTGGTCCCGGTCACCACCGCATGGCCCTTCCAGAAATGGGCAATCGACGTTGTGGGACCTTTCCCTGACGCACCAGGTGCAGTCAAATTTATCATAGTAGCGGTTGATTACTTCACAAAATGGGTAGAGGCAAAACCGCTCGCCTCGACCACTGCTATGATAACAAGAAAATTCATATGGGAACACATCATTTGCCGTTTTGGTCTACCAATGTGCATCATCACCGATAACGGCACCAACTTTGCGGCCGACGAATTCCAAAAATGGCTAGAAGAACTACATATTGAGCACATATTCTCATCAGTGGCACACCCGCAAGGGAATGGCCAAGTTGAGAGTATCAATAAAAGTCTAGTCGAAGGCATCAAAGCAAGGTTGGGAACAACCAGACGTGGCTGGGTCGATGAACTCCCAAGTATCCTATGGGCTCACCGCACAAGCCCAAAAACGAGCAATGGGGAGACACCTTTCAGCCTAGTTTACGGCTCAGAAGCGGTGATCCCCGCGGAAGTAGGCCTCCCTTCAGCCAGAATGTTGGCTATTGAAAAAATAGACAACAGTATGGAACGCAGGATTGACTTAGACCTCTTGGAAGAGAGGCGTGAAAACGCTGCAATCAATGAGGCTAAATATAAATCCAAACTGGAAAAGTACTACAACTCGCGTGTCCGCGTTTGTACTTTCAGCCCGGGAGACTACGTCCTCCGTAACAATGAAGCATTTAATGCTGAACGCCCAGGAAAACTTACCCCCAAGTGGGAAGGACCCTACCTCATCAATGAGGTCTTGGGAAAAGGCGCGTACAAGTTGCAAACGTTAGAAGGCGAACCTATCGCACGTACATGGAATGCACAACAGCTCAGACGCTGTTACATGTAAGCCATGTTTTTACATTTTCATGTAACCTATCGGGCCGCAGGCCATTGGCAATTAAATAAACGAGCAATTTAATGCAATATTGTTTGTTACTACTATTACAAATGCGTGTTCCACTTTGCGGTATCCGCAAAAACAGATTGGCAAAATCTTCATTCGCGATACCCACACAAAGTGCCAACCACACACAAATATTGTAATAGGCCAGCAAAAGGAAGAATATTAAGTATCTATCCGGCCGGACATACAAGTTTTTACAAAACTTACACAATTCCTAAACCCTAAAAAAGGTAAACAATGGAATTGACGCGTACTCATACGACAAAGGTATGGAGTATACTTGACCCCATTCACAAATGGGTAGAGTTCCGGACATACAAGTTTTTACAAAACTTACACAATTCCTAAACCCTAAAAAGGTAAACAATGGAATTGACGCGTACTCATACGACAAAGGTATGGAGTATACTTGACCCCATTCACAAATGGGTAAAGTCCCGGATATACAAGTTTTTACAAAACTTACTCAGTTCTAAAACCCTAATGGGGTAAATGACGGAATTGACGCGTACTCATACGACGAAGGTATGGAGTATACTTGACCCCATTCACAATGGGTAGAGTCCCGCATATACACGTTCAAACATGCAAGAAATTAAAAAACTTGTACAACTTGAACAGCAAACTTTATATTCAAAAAATTCAAGCACCTACGCGATGCTTAATGGATTTACATGAAGTTTCTAACATATACAAGAGGAAAACAAAAAAGGGGGCACACTAGCCAACCTAAACCCTATTTGGTACCGCTGGTTCCCGCGCCATCTTGGCCGCCACCAGCAGGATCCTCTTCTACGTCGGCATACAGCATCCGCAACCGGTCTACATAATCTGCAGCCTCCAAACATTCGTCCAACTTCTCCACACAAGAGAGGGACGTATCGTAAAAGGAGTCAACAGCCGCGTTAAGGAGCGCTTCGATGTCCACATCACGAAACCCGGACCGCTCTTCGGTATAACCTCCTTTAGACATGACGTTTATGTGACCGATACAGCGGCTGTAACCAGCTTTAAAACCGGCATCGCGGGCACGTTCCTTGACCAAGTCCAAACCAGTTGCGGTTTCAGGAGTATCCATGATGGCTTGAACAATCTGCAACAAAAGGATAACAAGGTCATTATACGGTCAACCTTTGATACAAAGTCACAATACTTACATGTGTAATGCCATGACTCCGCATCCACTCACGATCAGCCTCCAGTTGTTGGAGCGAAGAAGTCAGCGCATCTCTGGCTTCAACAGCAGCATCAGCCCGCTCTTCCGCAACAGTCACGTGGGCTGTGAGGTCTGTAACCGCGACCTCCCGGGTCTGAACTTCAGCCTTTCAAAGAGCAAAAAACAGTTTACTCAAAATCAGTAAACATTCTCAAAAGGCGGAAAGAAAAATACAAACAGAAGTAACGAATCATACCTGAAGGCTGGCAACAACTTGATCCAAACGGGTGCGCTCAGCATTCGCCACCTCAAGAGCCTTAGAAGAGCGACTCTCACTCTCTTTGGCCTCCTCAAGGGCCTTTGCAGCACGAGCCCCCGCTTCCTAGGCCTCTTCAAGCGCCTTTACAGCCTGGGCCTCCACCTGCTGCGCTTTAACCGCAACCGCCTCAGCTGCAGCCTTCTCTTTGCCCAAAGCAGCGTTTGCTGCCTTGGCATTCGTCAACTCCTGACGAGCACGAAACAGATTGTCATTCTGCTTAGCCCAAGATTCATTCCACTTCTTGCGCTCATGGGAAAACTTTTCGTCCCAACTCTTGCGTTCATCAGAAAGTAACTTGGCAAGAGTACGAACCTGTTTCAGCTCAGCAGTTGCAGCCCACTCCGCAGTCTGTTTCTGCTTATCAAAAGCAGCTCTATCTCTTTTAAGCTGCTCCGCACCCGCACGAGCAGCCTTCACCAACTCTTCTGCTTCGGCCCGCAAACGAGCAGCTTCTTCTTCCCTGCGGCCTAGCACCTTGTAATCTTCCAAAATGGCATTCGCCACAATGGAACTTCCTACTAGCATCGTAGAAAGTTGGTTGATGCGCAGCTCACGGGGTGCGGCACGTGCACGTTCAACTTCAAATTGGGTGCCCAGACCCCCAGAATTTCCTTGCATGCAGAAGGATCATTAGAAATATCATCCCCCTGCAAAACAGTCCAGGGGGGTCGATGATAACTGGTACTCCGACCCGGAGTATACGTACGGTAGTACCATTCCAACTCAGACTCTCCAGGCTGGATCGGAGGTCCTTCATAACCCGCACCCCCGTATGCAGAACCAGAAACCTTCTCCGTAGCTGGAGATTTCTGCGGCTCAGCATCCGACTTCTGCTTCCCAGCATCCGAAAACCTCAAGTCCAACCCATCGCCATCAGTTGGGCTGATCAGGTTGTTGGAGGAATCCACAGTATCAAAAATCTGGGTAGCAGTCTTCTCCACCGTTTCCTCCACCTGTACGGGGGGATGAGGAACCACCTTGACAGAAGGTGCCGCAGGCTCCTTTGGTATCCCCGCACCCGCAGTTGTGGTATGCGAGGGAGAAAAAGGAGCATCAAAGAAAGAATATCCTGCATCTTCGGGTTCTGCAATATAAACAAGGGAATAACTATCAATAAACAAGTTGTGCTTACAAAACACTTGCAACAGTTATATACTTACCAGCAGCAACCGCAGGTTTCTTTTGCGCCGGAGCAGCCCTTTTAGACTGCAGCTTCCGACGTTTCAATTCACCACCACCAACAGCCTTTTGCTCTGGTTCTCTCTTCTTACCAACAACGGGAGGGCCCGCAGCAGTCCCACTCGCAGCCGCACTACCTAGAACACCCAAACCCTCAAGGGTATCAGATACTACCACGTAATCGGTATATCTACGATAACAAGATCGATAGGTACCTGCGGCCTGAGACACCGGAGGAGGGGCAACTGAGCCCTCAGCCTTCTCCTTACCACGACCCCGCGTGGTTTTCTTCACCTGCTTCTTTTCCACGTGCTTCTTGGGGATACACTTTTCAAACTTCCCCAGATCCCCAAGACTGCCTGCATCGAAACAATAAAGCAAACAAAGTTACAAGGTGATCTATGAAAACAAGAGCAACTACAAAAAAAAAAATATATACCTGGGCCTTCTGGCACGGGTGCCTGCAACACATCACGTTTGGGTACGCGGAAGTTGCCAACAATTTCTAGATTAAAACCTTCCCGTAGCTCAACCGGAATCAGCTCAACTTTGCCCTTGAAATCGGGCTCAAACATCCTCCACAGACCAACCACAGGCTCTGATACAACACATGCACGCATATTACTACAAGGATAATGAAGCAAGGAAAACAATAAAGAGTAACAGGCTTACCACCACTCTTTTCCCGCACAACGGGCCTTGCCTTCCTGTCCGGCCTAGTAAGCATCATCCGCAACACCCACAGCTGGTTGTTGTCTAACTTCTTGAGTTCAATAGGCCGCAGCCTAGAGAACCAGTCCACAGTCTTCGCAGTGGCAACATGAATATCTTCATCAGTGACACCAATATTGACATCCCGGAAAGTCATATTGGCATATACCGCACAGGCTTTAACATAGAAGAATTTCTTCTTCCAGCCGGTCACACCCTTAGGGGGTGTCATCAACTTCAAACTCCCATGACGTTGAGTAAAAGAGAAAAAACCGGTGTTTACCGTCAACTGGTAAAACCGCCGGAAATTCTCAACAGTAATGGGCAGCCCATGAGCACGAAACGTGTACTCAAAGTTCCTGATTCGGAACATCCCAAATGGACTAAGTTGGGAGATATTGAGATGATAGTACTCCAACACCTCCGCAACAAACACCGTCACTGGCAGCCGAAGGTTGCCTACGGTGAAAAAATCTGCCCACATTGTAATATAACCGGCCGGAGCATCGGCACCGGTGTCCCCCTCCTGTGGGTAAGTAGCCTTCCAGTCGTCGGCCATATGAATAGTGGTCATCAAGTTTTTAAAACCACTCTTTGACCACTTCAACACCGGTAACCCACCACCGGCAGCATCAACATCATCATCTTCGTCTTCATCAGCCGCCACTACCGGCTGTTCGGGGTTCTCACCCTCCACATTGTGTGGATTCGATGGTTCAGCCATCACAAATACAGAAAATGAGTTCGAAAAACTCAAAAAACCTCACCGGAAACTTCAAACAATTGATCGGAGAAGACAAAGTAACTTTCTTTCTCTCACCGGCAAATTTTTGAAATTTCGAATAAGTGAGGGGAAACCACGAACGGTTTCCCCTTATATACCTATCGCAATTAATGCGGAGGGAGAAAACGAATCATCACGTTCAAAAAGAGCGAATTACACGACACCACGTGTCAAGCGCCGTTTCCGCTGACGGTTACCACGCGCGCGTGGCCGCCCACGCGCCTGACAAGAGAGACCTTTACACTCGTTGCTACAGTGCATTTAATGCCTCGGGCAGTGCAAATGTCCTTTCATTTCAGCACATGCCAGAATGATCTCACCAACTTCCACCAACTCACACGTGAGATCAGCCACGTATGCAACAAAAAGCGACTACATTATCCAATTATAAGCGGCATGCGGTTTCTCTGGTATACCGCACCATAACCCATACCGCATGTCGTTTTTTTACATACCCCTAAAAATAGGCAAAAATATATATCTCCACACTATAAGGGGGTATAATACCTATCCGCACTACCCACGCGCACACGTGGAATATGCGGAAATGACACACACGAGCCCGTTCAGGTGTGTCAGATACTCAGAACCAGCGTTGTTCTTTGGACTGAACCGCATCTCAGAAACAGGTAAACCGCATTGCCTTCATTCTCTTCAAGCTTCAAATCCCTCCTGTCCGGTTCACAACCACAGAGGGTGCATAAACAACTTCTTTAACAAGAAGAAGGAAGGGAATGTACGCGTATGCACATCAGCAACCCTGACTCCTGATCCTTCAAGAGCCATATTCGAGCAACACACTCGTTTCAAGCGAATATGGGGTGACAAAACCACAGAGACTCATGAGTCGCTGCGGACACAACCATAGCTTCCGCAAACGGTTGCTACGGAAGAGCCACAACTAAGTCTTCACATCGAGGAACGAAACTACTTCAAGGAAAACTCCTCGGTATTGGAGCGTGAAGGAAGGTGCCTAAGGAAGAGATGCGGACGAGATCCCTAATGATCATACGAGATCTTGTCGAACAACAAGCGATCGAATAAGCGGTAACAAGTCTGCTTATGACTTTGTTACCCTACTTGTAAGATGGATAGAATAAACAATGGTGGGCATTACCATGCCTATGACCATGTTTATTTGACCATTATCCAGAATCACATTGTTCGACCAAACATGGCCAACAATGACGCAAGTACTTAACATTGTTCCCACAACCGTGGCCAACAATGTCAAGCAACGAGGTAACCGCAAAAGGGATCATCATTTGATGTCCAATCATGACATCAGAAAACTCTCTTCTTCATTCACCACTTCAAAGGTTGGTTCGAAGTTTGTGCACACCTTCAGCCAAACATCTCAGAGATTGGTTCGAAGTTTGTGCATACGCCCAGCAAGGTCTCAAGGTTGGTTCGACACACCAACAGGTGGCACCCAACCAGAGGCCGAGAATTTCGCATCAGACGAAACATTCTCACGGGTACGAAAGAGGCATCAAATGACCCTTCCAGACCTCCAGCTTGATTTACAAAGAGCAAAGACCATCCACTTGGTCTAGAATCTTCTCCAGACTCCAAACTACCTTCTAATCACCATAGTCCAGTACTCCTCCCACATGCAACTTGCATATGGCAGCAACACTAGACTGGGGGGACTTGAAGGGGTATGGTCCCAGATCTCGCGTCAGCATCGACCGCGAGTGACCATTACCCTTATCAAAACCCCCACTAGCTAACAACCTACTTGTGTCCGTGCGGGAACGCATCGACACAGTGGTTGAATCCAATCTGTCCAGTGATGGAGGAGGACTTACCTGGAATATGAGAACGGTAGGGTGATGCGACATAGCATCACATCTGGTGTATGAAAACGGAAGTATTCACAGCGATGCGGCCTCGCACCGCGTCCAGTGAACACTTCTATCAATACAAGGAAGCTGGATAACAGCAACAGTCACCACAGGCGACGATGCGGCTAGCACCGCATCTCGTGTATTTCTTGATCACAAGCAAGAGACGCGATAGCATCAAATGTTACCGCAGGCAGCGATGCGGCTCGCACCGCATCCTATACGCCCGACAAGTGGGACTGACACACCAGTGCAAGTAGCGCCAATGACAGTCATCGGTCAGGGCTACGTAAGTAACAGACTGACGTGGCGTAACCTCCACACCCGACAAGCCTGACACACCTGCAAAGGTGCAGCACGTCGTCAGTCTGTCCATCATCCTCCTCCTTCACTCCTCGGCTATAAATACCAACCCCAAACCAGGTTTGAGGGATCTCTTCACAACTCTCTCACTACTACTACTATCATACTTTGCTTCCCAAGCAGATTACTGATTCTTACGCCGGAGAGTGGTAACAAGGAGCACCCCCCACCCCATCCTCCTTGTTACGAGTCACGGTTTGTTTCCTTGTGCAGGAGATCAACCCACCGGTGATCCAGTCAACGATCCTCGGGAGGAAGGGATTAACCCTTCTTGACGAGATCAGTGAGTTAACCCTGCCCGGTTAACCATTGTTTCATCAAAGTGGTTTCTCATTAACAAATAAATATGAAAAATCACACGTCGTTTTATATAATATATTTTACTTTTATATAATATATATCGTGTAATTCATTATATATATAAGTAACAAACATATAAGTAATCTATAAATTTCTAAATATTTCTTTGTACCCCACATTTGTTGTCTTATTTGTAACATTTTTTATCTTTGTCTAATATTAGTAACTTGATTTTGTGTCTTCTTTTTAATCTTGATAGTGTCACATATAACTGCCCATGAGCAAAAATCAATTCTTTTAAGTACAAACCAACATTTGATAGTGATTGTATTTGACTTTTTATCATTTGCTAAACATTAGATTGTTGTTTATTTATAAGCTATACAAACATTTTAAATATGAAAATGATTTTTAGTTTGCAATCACATTCAAAAGGAAAAGGAAATGGTCTACGTAAAAAGGAAAGTCTAATTTTTTTAAAATTTATGAGAAAAGAAGTAGAACAAAGGTCTTGTGTTTTCTCTCCTAAAGCAAAACAATAAGTAATATAAGAATGACACGTGACAATTAATGGTTTAAGAGGTTGCCAAATGGCTAAAGTTCGTTTTCCTTTATTATAATGTATAGATATAGATTATCTTATTCAATTAATGTTTATAAAATTATTGTATATTATGCAATTAAAAATTTTGTTAAAGAAATATGATATTGATGATACTAGCCAACAAATTATCAGTCTTGTTGCAAACTAATTGTTGTTGTGAAAAAGAACATTAAAAAAACAAACAAATTATCATTGGGGTGGGGTCCATTGGCAAATACAAAGCCTTTAAACACCCAGGAAGATAGAGGTCTTGGGTTCAAGTCCCATAGACGACATGGAATAAAATAAATTTACCGTTAAAAAAAACAAACAAACAAACAAGTCAATAGCTAGAAATATAATGTCAGGTTACAAAAAGTTAGAGCAACAACAATGCCGGGCTCGAAACCCCAGGTATGCTTTTAGACGACCCACATTCGAACGAAGGCGTGATGGAGATGATGACATGGGGCGGTCCAGTTTGTTCCACCGGACCCGTCCGCCTGGTGATAAGTGGGACCCGCCCCTATTTCAAACAATTACATATTTAAAAAAAGTTATTGAATTTTAATAATCCTAAGTTTCACTTATTGGCCGATAATAATCCTAACTTTAAAAATTCCCTGCAACGATCTCAATTTGTAAGAATTTGCCCCCCATTGATCCTTTTATATCATATAAAAATTCGGCCTCCACAATAGATTCAAGTGCACCTGCAATCCCCTTAATTGAATTAAGTGCACCTGCCGTTTGAAAATGATCGATGGGGGCCAAATTCTTCCGAGTTGGGATCATTGGAGAGAATTTTTAGAGTTGAGATTATTATCGGCCAATAGGTGAAACTTAGGATTATTAAAATCCAATAACCCTTAAATGATCAATTTGTATTTTAAAAAACCACTCCAACGGCTCAACTAAAAATAATAATAAATTTCAAAAATACTGACCCACTTCACCTTTAATCCAAACCTTCACCAAATTTACGCCAACCTCAAACATTCAAATTTTCATTCTCAACCAATCTTCCATTTTCTACAAATCTCTAATAATCAAAGAAGTTTCCAAGAAATGTTAGGCTCCGGTTTAAACCCGAACAATCTACCAACATCCCACTCTTCCAAAGCCATGGGTTTCATAGTTGATGAAACAGTGGTTAACCAAGAGAGGTTAATTCATTGGTCTCGTCAAGTAGGGTTAATCCCTTCTTTCTGAGGATCGGTGGCTAGACCGTCAGCTTGGCTGTCTCCTGTACAAGGAAAACACACCGTGACTCGTAACAAGGAGGAATAGGTGGGGGGGGGGTGCTCCTTGTTACCACTCTCCGGCGTGAGAAATCAGTAATTTGCTTGAGAAACAAAGTGTGTGATAGTAGTAGTAGTGAGAGAGTTGTGAAGAGATACCTCAAACCTGGTTTGGGATGGGTATTTATAGCCGAGGAGTGAAGGAGGGTGGTTGAGTTGACAGACTGACGACGCGCCGCCCTTATGCAGGTGTGTCAGGCTTGTTGGCTGTGGAGGTGAAGCCACGTCCTACTGCGGTGTTAGTCTGTTGTTTACGCCTAGGCTGACAGGCGACTGTCATTGGTGCCACTTGCACTGCAGTGTCAGTCCCACTTGCCTCGTGGGCAGGATGCAGTGCCGCGCCGCATAGCTGCCTGTGGTAACCACTGTTGTTTCCGCGTTCCCACTCTGGCGAAGACTGCGGGATGCGGTGCTAGGCCGCATCGCCGCTTATGGTAACTGTTGCTGTTGTCCAGATTCCTTGTCATGACGAAAGTGTTCATAGGATACGGTGCTGGGCCGCATCGCTATGCGTACACCCGTTTTCATATACAAGATAAGGAGATATTCATAGGATGCGGTGCCAGGCCACACCGCTCATGCCTATCTTCATTTTCCAATCAATTGACAGATTGGATTCGACAGCTGTGTTCGCGCGTGCCCGCACAGACACAGATAAGTTCTTGCTGGTGGGGTTTTTTGATAAGGGTAATGGTCACTCGCGGTCGTGCTGACGTGGGATCTAGGACCATACCCCTTCAAGTCCCCCCCAGTCTAGTGCTGCTCCCTCATGCAAGTTGCATGCGGGAGGAGTACTGGACTATGGTGTCTAGAAGGTAGTTCGTAGTTTGGAGAAGATTCTAGGCCATGTAGATGGATCCTGCTTCTAGAAAATCAAGCTGGGGATCTGGTAGAGTCGTGTGACGTCTCTTCTGTACCGGTGAGCAAGTTCCGTCTGATGCAGAATTCTCAGCCGAGGATTTTGATCCGGTATTATGGTCTACCTTTCTGATGTCAGCAAGGTTAGTTCCACCTGTTGGTGTGTCGAACCAACCTCTGAGATCGTGACTGAAGATGTCCGCAGGGTTCGAGCCAACCTTTGAGACGGTGACGGAAGATGTCCGCGCTCGCAACTCTAGTTGTAACCTCTGCGGTAGCTGATGCAATGCTGTAAGTGCCTTGCTCTCGCTTTATGTTTATCAACTGGACATGCAACGATGATCCCTTTTTTGTGGGGTGTTCATGTTCTTCCAGTTAGCTCTCAAGTAACCGCACGTCCTTTGTGGTTACCTCGTTCCTTTGCATTGTTGGTCATGTTTGATCGAACAATGTGGGGTACTTGCGTCATTGTTGGCCGTGTTTGGTCGAACAATGTGAATCTGGATAATGGTCAAATAAACATGGTCATAGGCATGGTCCTGCCCACCATTGTTTATTCTATGCAGCTCATAGGTGGGCAAACAGAGTCATAAGGAGACTTTTTACCATTGTTGCTTGGCTTGTTGCTCAAGGAGATCACCTTAGATACTTAGGAATCTGGGTGAAACTCATTCGCATTCGTTCTGTAGCCACTTTCCTTCACGTTTCGTTGGAAAATAGTTTTCCTGGCAGTAGCTTTGCTCAGCTGCGTGATGGCTTAGTTGTGGCTCTTCCGTAGCTACCGTTCGCGGAGTTGCGTTCCGCCGTAGCTACTCATGAGTGTCTGCGGTTTGCAGCAGAAGACTCGCTTTAAAAGAGGAAATCTCGTTGATGTGGCTCTTGAAGGATCAGGAGTCAGGGTTGCTGATGTGCGGTCGCTCATCATACTTATCCTTTTCCCTAATGAGAAGCTGTTTGCGTACCCTCTGTGGTTGTGAACCGGACACGAGGGATTTGAAGCTTGAAGAACTTCAAGGTGATGCGGTTTTGTTGTTCCTGAGAAGCAGTTTTCGCAGTCCAAAGAACAACGCTGGTTCTGAGTATCTGACACACAGGTATGGGCTCGTGTGTGTCATCTCCGCATATTCCACGTGTGCTCGTGGGTTCATGCGGATATTGATTTATCCCCTTTACATAGTGTAAATATATTTTTTCTATTTTTTGAGGGGATGTAAAAAACGACATGCGGTCTAGGTTATGGTTTGAGAAACCATAAAAAACCGCATGCCGCGTACATGAGAGTTATCTTCATTTGTAGCTTTTTGCAAACGTTGTAGACCGCACGTGCGAGTTGGTGGAAGTTGGTGAGATTTGCCTGACATGTGCTGAAATGAAAGGACGTTTGCGCTGCCCGAGACAATCGCTGCACTGTAGCAGGAGTGTAAAAGTCTCTTTTGTCAGGCGCGTGTGCGGCCACTCGCGCGTGGTAACCGTCAGTGGAACCGTCGTTGTACACGTTTTGCTGCATGGTTTGTTCTTTTCTCCCACGACCTTTCGGTTTCTGTTCCGCATTTATTGTGATGACTATAAAAGGGGAAACCGTTTGTGGTTTCCCCTCACTTCTTCAAAATTTCAAAAAATTCTGGTGAGAGAAAGAGAAAACTCCTTCGTCTTCTCCGATCATTTCTTTGATTTTCCGGTGAGGTTTCTGAGTTTTTGAACTCATCTTCTAGTATCTGTCTTCTTCATTACAATGGCTGAACCATCAAATCCACATATTGCTGAGGGTGAAAACCCTGACCCCTCGTCGCCGGCGGCGGCGGCAGAGGCGGAGGAGGAAGGTGGTGCACCAGGTGGTGGCTTACCGGTGCTGAAGTGGTCGAAAACTCTGTTCGATACCCTGATGACCGGTGTTCAGATGCCTCAAGAGTATGGGGCTATATACCCACACGAGGGTGACACCGGTGCTGATGCTCTGGCCGGTTACGTCACTATGTGGGCAGATTTTTTTGGTGACTGTAACCTCCAGTTACCGTTAACCGTCTTTGTCGCTGAGGTGTTGGAGTGGTACAAACTCCATATCTCCCAAATGAGTTCGTTTGGTATGATTCGGATTCGGAATTTTGAATACACCTTTCGTGCTCTCAGTATGGAGCCCACTGTCGGGGATTTCCGACGGTTCTATCAAATGATGGTTTCACTGGGGTTCTTTTCCTTCCGCCAACGGGACAGTAGTCCCAAGTTGATGACCCCTCCCAAGGGTATTACAAAGTGGAAGACAAAGTTCTTCTACATCAAGGCTGCTGCGGTTACTTCCGAGTTAACCTTTCGGAATGTGACCGAGACGATCATAGCGGAGACTGTTGCTATCCCTAGGGCTGACACGGTGGACTGGTTCCCGCAGTTGCGGACCATTGAGTGGAGGAGACTGAGCAACACGGAGTTGTGGGTGTTGCGGATGATGCTGACCAGACCAAGTAGGAAAGCAAGGCCCGTTGTGCGGGAGAAAAATGGTGGTAAGTACTTTTCCTCTTGTGCGGTTTTCTTACTTCCTTATGTATTAATGATTTGTAAATATACTATTAGAGGATGCTGCCCTGTGGAGAATATTTGATCTGGACTTCAAGGGCAAGGTTGAGGTACTTGCGTGTGCGGATGGTGAAGAAAGTTTTAACTTGACCACACGTGACAACTTCTGGATCCCTGATCGCGAGGCGATGGTAGCACCACTGCCATAAGGCAAAGGTATAGTAGATAATTTCCTTCTTGCTTTGTAAAGAAGATGGACTTGCTTATTTGCTTGTTTGATGATTTAAGCGCAGGTGATCTGGGCCCCTGGGAGACTCTGACGCGAAGGGTGTTCCCAAAAAACAGGTGGAGAAAACTGTGCGGTTTCGCTAGAGGAAAAAGCATGAGCCTGCTGTTGTTCATCCTTTGGTGCCGCAGGTGGCAGGTATCTCTCGTACTTGTTTCCGCAGATACACCAATTACATGGTAGTGTCTGACACCCTTGAGGGTTTGGGTGTTCCAGGTGGTGGTGCGGCTGCAGGTTGTTCCTCCGCGGGTTCCAAACCTGCTGGTGAGAAGAAGAAGAGGAAAGTAGAGGATAAGGCTGCTGGTGCCGGTGAGCAAATGTCACACCCCAATATTTCCATGTATTACCGGTGGGCCCGGTGGGAGTATCGTGACGTAGTTGATATCATCATAGTCAAACAACACAATTTTTAAATGCACAGCGGAAGAAAAAGATAGATACATTTCAACCGAATAAAAGTGTAATATTAAGTATTACAAAATGGCTGAAAAGATCCACATGCGGATCAAATAAAAAGGAAACTTTGTTCAACACATTTAAAGGCATTTGAGCTTGCAAGACTCTTCATTTATGCTAGGAGAGGCCAGCCTATTCCGATTAGTACCTGCACTTAGCCTTTTTGGGAAAATACGTCAGTTTACACTGGTAAATACGATTAACTGACTCATTTTGAAAATGTTTAAGAAAATTGATTTGAATGCACATGGCACAAAACTTTTGATAACTTGGGATAATTATTTATATATAAACTTGTAAAAGAATTACATGTTTCTTATACGTTCAGTAGCCCGGGTTGACATCGGGTTAAAGATTAATAGACACACCACATGATATAGTCCCGTGGCGAGTTAATCTCGAAACCGGCCGTTATACCTTTTATTTATATATGCACTGGCGGGTGTATGCCTACACCCCGTGCTTAGGTCGTAGCCATTTCTATGAATGATGCCAAGGATATCCGGGACATGGTCACTAACCTCCCAAAGGCTTTAAGCAAACAAAACAATTTAAACGGGTCATATCAATAAATTAACCTTCATACGATCAAAAATTCAATGCCCGACCAAGCGGTATTTTATATACCGTACCCAAGCCCGTATAAGGGAAAATAAGTTAAAAGTATTTACCTGAGCAAGTATGATTCACAAATAGCAATTGCAAGTAGATTTTACCGGGTCTCTTAATCTGGAACGAAGGTTTTTAATAACCTCTTAGATTCCTAACGGGTCTTTAATTAAGCCTAAACTTAGACCGGTTAGTTTTAAAGGAAGATACGGTTCAAAACGCATGATTAAGCGAAGACCGGAATAGAATGTGATTTAGACCCGACAAGTTTGAAGACTTGTATAATATGGTAAACTAAACACATTCTGGATTTTGAGACAAAAATGATAAGGTTTGACCCGTTTCTGTCAATTTATGCAACTAGTTACAAAATCCGAACCGAACGCGAAAAATGCGTAACGGTTAACCATAAGAGTCATATACAGGTTTCCTAAGTTAATATGCCTTAAATATGTTGTGATATCAGTAAGATATCTTCTATTATGCCCAAGATGAATTTAAACTCAAACTATGCCCCGTAAGGGCATTTTGGTCATTTTAAAGGTTATAAAAGAGTTTAAATATTAATATGAGTTACAAGTCTGATATAATCAGTAAAAATACTTAATTTAATAAGTTATAACAGTAGGGTATTACATATATGTGAAATTTATCATTTATAACTAAATTATGCACCGTATGGGCATTTTGGTAATTTCACATAAGCCTAAAAGGTCAATTCTGGAAATCTGAGATTAAAACTTTTGCTTACTGTTAAAGTATATAAATTTACTAAAAATACCAGTAGGTATCAAGTCTTACATATATAAAATAGTTTTTATACATACTATGCGCTTAAAACGCGTAAAAAGGCGGTCTTAAGCGATTTCCTGGTTTTTAAAGAAAGGCTAATATTTTTATCATTCCAGAAAGCTTAAAATATTTTATTTCTCATATAAACTCAGTAGCAAAAGGTTTGGGGTCAAAATGTTTTGTAAAACTCATTTAATAGGCTAAAAGGGCAAAACCAACAATAACCGAATCAAAGGTATAACTCTATGTTATGCTCAGCCTAAAAATAAATAAAAATTCTCAAAAATCCCAAAATATTATATTACATCAGTGGGTAAAAAGTTGGGTATCAAAAATTTGGGTTTAGTTAGGCTATATGCTAATTACGCCGTTTAATTAATAAAAAGCTTTTCATTTACGCTAATGAGCATAACTCCTAATCTAGACCTCAAACTGATGTCAAATTTTAGGGACAAGTTTATAAATCAGTAAGGAAGGTTTCTATTTTTTTACTTTTTCAAAAATCACGTTTTAAGGTCAAAAGGGCATAATAGTCAACATTTAAGCATTTAACGGAAACATGCATATGAATCGGATAACTAATGAACCAAGTTGTATAATCACAGAGGGTTATACTAACATGTAACCTGGTCCTAATAAAGCTCTAAGGCATTTCTAAATCATGCTACATTGGGTCAGAACTGAAAGTCAAAGCAAAAGTCAAATTATGCGACTTTCGGTTCCGAACCGAGCCTGAACTGAAAATTGTCAGGTTGAACATGTTTAGACATGTTCTTACATTAATTACCAAGTTATATTAGTGATAAAACAGGTTGCATGGCTTCTACATTGTTAATTATGCATTTATTTGAAAATGAGCTTTCTGTTGACTTTTTATAATTAGTTTTGACCCGACAATTGACCTACTTAGAGTGGAAATCAGAGAGTTGCCTTTTAAGGGTTTATTACCCACATAACTACCAACTTATAGGTACTTTCAATTCGAGAATTAACTGGACCATTAGTGATTAATCACTAAGTCAAACCATAATTACGATGGGTTTGACTTTAGGCCATTAAACTAATAAAACTAAATTAAGAGAGGTTAAGGACACTTACAAAGGTCCTAAGCAAGAACTAAAAGTTGATTGAAGTCTGCTAGAAGTCCCAAGAGTTCCAGAGTAATGCTTGAAATGCAATTGAAATGAGCAAGGAAATGTTGCAACAATGCAATCCTTATATAGCTAAGAACATGTCACAAGATCTTGCCACAAAAGTCTAGGACTGATCCCAGATGTATCCATGTGTCCCTAAAATGCCAAAACCAGTTGCAAAGTCCCTGAATTTGAAAACCACTCTCCTAAGGCGGTGCAACAGGCTGAACAGGCATCTGTCCATTTTCTACTGCCAGCGACTGTCTTACGGACCGTAAGCAAGAAGCCTTGCGGCCCGTATCCACCTCTTACGGACCATAAGTCCAGACGGATGCGGTCCGTAACCGACCTTGAATTGTATCGCCCAGTTGCAGTGCTTGCGGACTGTAAGCCTAAGGCCATACGGTCCGTACCCGATGACCAGAAGACAAAACTTGTTAACTTTCAAGCCTTGACCATGCAATCTTTCATAATTCGAATCTTGGGCCTTTTGCAATAGAATGGGACCACTTGATCAGTTCCTAAAGGTTATAAAAGCCTTGCCATGCACTTACACATCCTTGGATATATCTAAGAATGCTTTTAATGTGAATTTTTGTCTCAATTGCACATAGAATTCCATCTTTTGCATCTTTGAATTATATATTATCAGAATTGACCGGATTTGAGCATATCAGATGTTTTATAAACAGATTAGGGTCTTGGGATTTATAAATAGGTCGCTCAGAGGTGTTAATTAACAGGTCGACACTTTTAAATCCTACCATACATCTTTTGACTTGATCCGGGTTTATGACACGTTTGCTCTAAATGACACGTGTCTTTATTTTATTGGGTATGATTTTACGAGGTGTTACATCCTCACCCCCTTAAAAGAAATCTCGACCTCGAGATTTACTAGAACAATTGAGGGTACTTTTCTTTCATTGTGGACTCTACCTCCCACGTATATTCGGGACCTATGCGGACATCCCATTTTACCTTTACAATTGGCACATGCTTCCTTCGAAGCTTCTTAACCTGTCGATCCTCGATCGACAAAGGTTTTTCAACAAACTTCAAGCTCTCATCTATATGCACATCCGTATGTGGTATGACTAGCGATTCATCAGCTAGACATTTCTTCAGATTGCAGATGTGGAATACATTATGAATACCACTGAGCTCTTCAGGTAAATTTAACTTATAAGCCACTGTTCCTACACATTCGATGATCTCGAATGGTTCTATATACCTTGGGCTTAACTTACCTTTCTTACCAAATCGCATCACTCCCTTCCAGGGTGATACTTTAAGCAGAACCTTATCACCTACTTTGAACTTTAAAGGTTTACGCCTTTTATCCGCGTAGCTTTTCTGCCTATCCCTGGCAGCTTTCAAGTGATCACGAATCAGGACAATCTTGTCCGTCGTTTCAAGGACTATATCAGGTCCTGATAACTGAGCTTCTCCTAATTCTGCCCAACAAACAGGCGTTCTGCATTTCCTACCATATAATGCCTCAAAAGGCGCTGCCTGAATGCTTGTATGGTAGCTATTGTTATAGGAGAACTCGATCAATGGCAGGTGGTTATCCCAACTACCACCTAAGTCAATCACACATGCAAGAAGCATGTCTTCCAAAGTTTGGATTGTACACTCACTCTGTCCGTCCGTCTGAGGATGGTAAGCCGTACTAAAATTCAAGCGTGTGCCCAGAGATTGTTGGAAACTTTTCCAAAAGTGTGACGTGTATCTAGTATCTCTGTCAGAGATAATAGATATCGGTACGCCATGTAGAGATACAATCTTATCTACGTACAACTGGGCCAATATGTCGGAGCTATGAGTCTCCTTGATGGGTAGAAAATGTGCTAACTTAGTCAGTCTATCAACTATAACCCATATTGTATGATTTCCTTTCTTTGTCTTTGGTAACTTGGTGATAAAATCCATTGTCACCATTTCCCACTTCCAAGTGGGAAGTTCAGGCTGTTGTAGCAAACCTGACAGCTTTTGGTGTTTAGCTTTGACTTGAGTGCACGTCAAACATTTGGCTACATAGGTAGCTATAGACTTCTTCAAGCCTATCCACCAATAATTTGCCTTCAGATCCTGGTACATCTTGTCAGCTCTAGGATGAACGGAGTATTTAGAACTGTGGGCTTCCTGGAGGATACCATCCCGAAGTCCTCCATAAATTGGAACCCATATTCGTCCATTTAATCTCAGGATTCCGTCCTTGCCATAGGATAACTGCTCTTCAGTTACTCCTAGCTTTTCATCAGGATAGTTAGCTTCCAATACAGCTTCCTTTTGCGCAGCTAACAACCTTTCATTTAAACTATTCTTTAATTCAATGCTCTTGGCATTGATTCTTATGGGCTTCACCCTTTCCTTTCTACTTAAGGCATCGACGACTACATTTGCCTTGCATGGATGGTATCGTATCTCACAGTCATAATCATTCAAAGTTTCCATCCATCATCACTGCCTCATGTTTAAGTCCTTATGATTGAACAGATGTTGAAGGCTCTTGTGATCAGAATAGATCACACACTTGGTGCCATACAAATAATGCCTCCACAGTTTTAGTGCAAATACAACGACACCCAGCTCCAAATCATGGGTGGTGTAGTTCTTCTCGTGCACCTTTAACTGACGTGAAGCATAGACAATGATCTTGCCTTTCTGCATAAGCACACATCCCATACCGGTGTGTGATGCATCACAATATACTGCAAATTCTTCGATTCCATCAGGCAATGTTAGCACAGGAGCATTGCTCAATTTCTGCTTAAGAATATCAAAAGATTCTTGCCTTAGACCCCAGTCAAGCTTGCTATTCTTGCGGGTGAGTAGAGTCAGGGGTGCTGCAATTCTTGAGAAGTTTTCAATAAATCGCCTGTAGTATCCTGCCAATCGTAGAAAGCTGCGAATCTCCGTAGGCGTCTTCGGCTCTTGCCAGTTCATAATGGCTTCAATCTTAGCGGGATCCACTTGGATACCACGCTCACTAACAACATGTCCAAGAAATTGGACTTCTTTCGAAGCCAAATTTCACACTTTGAAAATTTGGCATAGAGCTTTTCCTGTTGAAGCAGCTTAAGTATACAACGAAGATGCTTCTCATGGTCAGCTTGACTCTTCGAGTAAATGAGAATGTCATCGATGAAGACGATGACAAATTTATCTAGGTAGGGCTTGCAGACGCGGTTCATGAGATCCATGAACGCTGCAGGTGCATTAGTGAGCTCAAAAGGCATCATTAAGAACTCGTAATGACCATAGCGAGTCCTAAATGCAGTCTTGTGTACATCTTCATCTTTAACCTTCAGTTGATGATAGCCTGACCTCAAATCGAGCTTAGAAAAGTAGCTTGCCCCTTGCAATTGATCGAACAGATTGTCGATCCTGGGCAATGGATACCTATTCTTGATAGTGACTTTGTTAAGCTCACGATAATCGATGCACAGACGCATCAATCCATCCTTCTTCTATACGAACAGGATTGGTGCTCCCCAAGGAGACGAGCTAGGTCTAATGAAAACTTTGGCTAACAAATCATCTAGTTGGGTTCTCAGCTCCTTCATCTCTGTTGGTGCTAACCTATAAGGCGCTCTTGCGACTGGCGCAACTCCAGGGATGATGTCAATTCGGAATTCTACTTGCCTATCTGGTGGTAAACCAGGTAGTTCTTCAGGGAAAATTTCTGGGTACTCAGAAATGACAGGGATGTCTTCAATCTTGGGCTTCGGCTCGTCAATAATCACTTGTGCCATGTAGATGACACAACCCTTCTTCATACACCTAGATACCTTGAGCATAAACACTTGCTCAGGAAACCCATACTGGGTATCTCCCTGAATGGTAAGTGGTTTAACAGACGGAGTCTTGATCACCACTTGCTTCTTGTTGCAAACGATCTGGGCTTGATTATGAGATAACCAGTCCATGCCTATAACTATGTCGAAATCGGCTAACTTCAAGGGAAGTAAGGATAACGGGAAAGAGTGGTTCCTAATGGATATAACACATCCATCTAACACAGTTGAGGCTGTCTCTAGGGTACCATCAGCTAATTCTACCTCATATTTCATGCTTAGGGTGTTAACAGGTAAATTCAACAACTTACAAAACTTATTATCTACGAACGACTTATCAGCACCTGAATCAAACAACACCCTTGCGTAAATATCATTTATAAGGAAGGTACCTGTTATCACATTGTCGTTTTGGATCGCCTCCTGTACGTTCATCTGGAAGACCCTAGCATTGGTCTTTTTCCCATCCTCAGCCTTCTTCGCAAACTTTGGGCAATTGGACATGATGTGCCCTTTCTCGTTGCAGTTGTGGCACGTTGCGTCCTTTATCTTCTTGCAGTCTAGTGTCTTGTGCTCAGAAGATTTACAAATCCCACATGCTCTCGGCTGTGACTGGGATTTCGATTCATATCTGCACTTCCCGAAATGGTGCTTCTTACAGATTTTACACTTGGGCTTATCACCCGACTGATGACCATCTTTCTTAGATCCAGAACCCTTTTTGTGGTCGGAATTCCCCTTGTGTTTCTTATCCGAACGCCGTGAGTTGTCATCCTCACGCTTCCTCTTTTCAGCATCGGTGTTTCTCAGTGATCTCTGCCTGACCGCGTCCAGAGTCAGAGACAATGATATATCAGCTGCAGACCGAAAAGTAGCTGGTCTTGAGGCCTTCACACTTGCCTTGAATTCTGGGGCTAATCCCCCAATGAATCGAGCTATTCTTTTGGGTTCCGGTGTCACAAGATAAGGAACTAATCTAGACATAGTATTGAAGCTGGTAAGGTAGGCTTGACAATCCAGGCTCTTCATAACCAAAGACAAGAAATCAGCTTCAATCTTTTCAACCTCATGCTGAGGGCAGTAGTTTTCCTTAATGAGAGCAACAAATTGATCCCATGTCAGATTGTACAATGGGATCTTTCCCGTAGCTTGGATCAAAGACCTCCACCAAGCTAGTGCCTCGCCTTTGAATGACTGAGATACAAATTTTACTACATCCTTATCAGCGCAACCACTGATATCTACCACAGTGTCCATCTCATCTAACCAAGTCATACAGTCAATCGCCCCCTTTTCCCTAGTGAAATCCCGGGGTTTGCAAGAAACAAAGTACTTATAAGTACAAGACTTGGTACGTGGTTCATTATCAAATACTATCCTCTTGGATGGAACACTGTGCTGGTTTGGGGAATGTTGAACATCCTCTTTCTTGGGCCCAGGTTGTGTAGAGGGTGGCTTACTGTGTGCCTCAGATTATGTTTTAGGTTTAGAGTGCGGTGCGGATAGGGTCCTGCGTCGAGTCCAGCTAGATTCATTAAACTGCCGCTCCATAGCTTTTGTAACAACATTATCTATTAATGCCTGCAGCTCCGCACCGGTCACATGTATCTTAGTATTTTCATGGTTTTCCAATGGATGACTGTTTACCTCTTCTGACCTAGCCATGTAGCTTTATTTGCTACATAAAAGAAAATAATTGACAAGGTTTATTTAGAAGCTTTTACAGTGTTATCGTTCTTGACGATTTATTAACCATGGTTTTAATAACCATTTTGGTTAATTGGTTAAGTATGTTTATATATTCAGGATCTTTATTACAATCATTTATTATAATTTAACAATAGCACAAAAACCTAGTCACACAGACAGATTTAATTTATAAACCAGGATTTTACAGAATCGAGGTATTAAGGTTTGAATCAAAGTTCATTACCTTTTCTTGACAGGGAGTTGTAGGCCACCACTGACTTATGCGATTATATAAATAAGGGAAATTGGAATAACCCAATTTAAGGATGACTTATGCGATTTTATCGAATCACATTTTGCCGAGAGTGTTAACATGTTTTCAGATGTTAACAAGGATTGGAATCTTTTGAATAGGTTTTACCATCTTGGCCATGTCTGCAACGACATATAGACTAGGTTTTACCTTTAAGATTCTTTTTAATATTTAACGCAGAACAATTCTAAATTGAGATGTTAATAAGTATCTGAATCTAATTGTGGAACTACCATCTTGGCCTTGTCTTAAGATGACACATGGCTAGGTCTTGTCCTTTTTAGATTTTGTCATTTTATTATAATGATAGATCTTATATAAAGGAATGTCATTTTTCATTTATTTCATGTTTTACGTTTATGCATATAATTAACAACAAAAATGAAAATTTAAATTAAACTCTTCAATTACAAAAATTAACAAGTACATATTTGCCCTAAACGGGACTTCTAAATGAAATAACATGCCCACGCAGGGGCTAAACAAACAAACATACCCACGCAGGGGTCAAACAGAAAGACATGCCCACGCAGGGGCAGAATATAGAAAGACATGCCCAAGCAGGGGCTGAATACAGAAACAAATGTCCACGCAGGGACAAGATTACAACATAAATAAAAATAAACAAGGATTTTCAAAAATCCCTCTTCTTGGTCTTCCCCTGGATCAGGTTTGCCAAACCTTTGAAGAAGCCTTGGTTGTTCCTGCGTTCTGCTTGAACTTCCCGCTCAACCTGTTCCAACCTATCGAGAACCTCTTGTTGTCGCTCTGGCGGTATCAATTGCGGCTGCGGCGGCTGCTGATGTAGAGGTCGAGGAGGTGGCGGTTGTTGGTACCCATAAGCTGGGTATCCAACTCCCCAGGGAGCTCCATAAGGCCCCTCAGAGTGTAGAGCGTTGTAGTCCCATGCTGCTTGGTATGGGTCGACCTCAGTATAATTGTAGTTGGTGTGGGCCGGCTGCTCAAATGGGTTGTACGCCGCTGAACCGGCGTATGCAGGAATTGGGTTACCAAAACCCAATGGTGGGGTGGCAGGCGCAGAGTCTACTTCCGAGACGGGGTTTGAAGGCCCACTCATCTGTGGGTCTTCATGGAGTGGCGGGTAATGGCTGCCACTTGATGGTTGAGGGGTGCTGATACGCACTCCTCCTCGCACGGACATCTGTGCGTTCGATCTTCTCTGCCTTGGTGGCTCCGAAGGCGGTTGCTGAACTGGTGGCGGTGGCGGTGGCGGTGGAGTGACTGCCACAAAACGAGAATCCTCAGAGGGATCCTGCTGCTGCTGCTGGTGAGGCGAGGAGTGGTACGGAGGGGTAAACACCCAATCATACTATGCGAATCTCGCCTGATAACTGTCCGGACCACGATACAGTTATCCATGGAAAGATGACCCATCAGAGATCTCGATGGGGTGCGTAGGGGTCCCGTTTGGAGGCTCGGCAGGATCCGTGTCTTCGTCCATGTCCATCGCATGGTCGCCCAAAAAGTGGTATTCAGGTCCTAGTGGGTTAAAACCCACTGGTTCTTCAATGTAGTTTGCCGGGTTGAACCGGCTTTAGAAGACAGGTGTTGGGTCGGCAAAAGAATGGTGAGAGTTGGACCGCTGGAGAGGTATAAAAGAAGGTTGTGGGTTGTGGGTCTCATTTTCAGATTGAGGCTCGAAAGAGTGGTGATAAGATGGTGACGAACTTAGCGAGACGGATCGCCTCGCTGGCTCAATATACGTCCTCCAATGCTCCTGAGGACTGGTGCTCATTGTGATTGATGGGGTTCGTCTATGTGATGGCCCGGCTTCGTGATCGTGGCCAGTGACTGGAGCCTTTCCTCTTCCCCTTCTAAATCTTGGCGGCATGATTGATCCTGTCAACATAAACAAAGATAACAACAAGGAAATATATAAAGGATAGAAATAAAACAAATCATGATTTGTCCTATGTTCTTTGTCTAGACTCGAAATCGAGAAATGTGCAACTGTGTAACTGAGATTAAACACAAAAGGCTAGTGTTTAATTCACTTAGTGTTGGCTCTGATACCAACCTGTCACACCCTGATATTTCCACGTATTACCGGTGGGCCTGGTGGGGAGTATCTTGATGTAGTTGATATCATCATAGTCAAACAACACAATTTTTAAATGCACAGCGGAAGCAAAAGATAGATACATTTCAACCGAATAAAAGTGTAATATTAAGTATTACAAAATGGCTGAAAAGATCCACAGGCGGATCAAATAAAAAGGAAACTTTGTTCAACAGATTTAAAGGCATCTGAACTTGCAAGACTCTTTATTTATGCTAGGAGAGGCCAGCCTATTCCGATTAGTACCTGCACTTAGCCTTTTTGGGATTTGTTCAACAGATTTAAAGGCATCTGAACTTGCAAGACTCTTTATTTATGATAGGAGAAGCCAGCCTATTCCGATTAGTACCTGCACTTAGCCTTTTTGGGAAAATACGTCAATTTACACTGGTAAATACGATTAACTGACTCATTTTGAAAATGTTTAAGAAAATTGTTTTGAATGCACATGGCACAAAACTTTTGATAGCTTAGGATAATTATTTATATATAAACTTGTAAAAGAATTACATGTTTCTTATACGTTCAGTAGCCGGGGTTGACACCGGGTTAAAGATTAATAGACACACCACATGATATAGTCCCGCGGCGAGTTAATCTCGAAACCGGCGGTTATACCTTTTATTTATATATGCACTGGCGGGTGTATGCCTACACCCCGTGCTTAGGTCGTGGCTATTTCTATGAATGATGCCAAGGATATCCGGGACATGGTCATTAACCCCCAACGGTTTTAAGCAAACAAAACAAATTAAACGGGTCATATCAATAAATTAACCTTCATACGATCAAAAATTCAATGCCCGACCAAGCGGTATTTTATATACCGTACCCCAAGCCCGTATAAGGGAAAATAAGTTAAAAGTATTTAACTGAGCAAATATGATTCACAAATAGAATTGCAAGTAGCTTTTACCGGGTCTCCTAATCTGGAACGAAGGTTTTTAATAACCTATTAGATTCCTAACGGGTCTTTAATTAAGCCTAAACTTAGACCGGTTAGTTTTAAAGGAAGATACGGTTCAAAACGCATGATTAAGGGGAGACCGGAATAGAATGTGATTTAGACCCAACAAGTTTGAAGACTTGTATAACATGGGTAAACTAAACACATTCTGGATTTTGAGACAAAAATGATAAGGTTTGACCCGTTTCGGTCAATTTATGCAACTAGTTACATAAACCGAACCGAACATGAAAAATACGTAACGGGTAACCATAAGAGTCATATACAGGTTTCCTAAGTTAATATGCCTTAAATATGTTGTGATATCAGTAAGATATCTTCTATTATGCCCAAGACGAATTTAAACTCAAACTATGCCCCGTAGGGGCATTTTGTTCATTTTAAAGGTTATAAAAGAGTTTAAATATTAATCTGAGTTATAGGTCTGATATTGTAACATCCGTCATAATGGGTTCCCCAAAATCCAACATGTTTTGAAAATCGAATCCAAACTCTTGTGAACTAAAGGTTTATTTAGTTTACAATATTAACATTTGTCATGCTTTTTTTTAATTGTTAATATTTATAGATTTAACGCACAACGGTAAATTCTTTTAGCTAATATTATATTAACTTAAAAAAATAAATAAAATAATAAAATAATAAGTCATCGATTTTTTTTGGTCAAATTGTAACCCAAATTAACTTGAAATGAAATTCCTTTTTTTTTTTTTCAATTTTTGCCGCCAAAATGAAGACAGCAGGTTCCATCTTTGGCGACCTCCTGACTTCTCGCCTCCTCATATACCCATTACATACACACATACCAATCAATCCCAGTTCATTTCTATGCTCAATGAGACCTTCACACTTCTTTCGACACAATCATATCTCACACTCTCAAACTCTCCGCTAATACTACTCTTTTGTTGACCCTGCCGGAGACCACCTAGTCGTCGCCGGAGACAAAACGATGGCTGCCGCCAACACAAAACCATAACCAGCCATCTACGTCTTTATTGTCTGTTTCGAGGACCCGTCATCGCATTTACCACCTTCTTCGATCTCGACGCCAGCACAACACCTTCTCGCAACCTGCTCGCTCGTCGAAGGAGTTTGGTCGCCGTCGGAAGTCTTGCCGGAACAGCCGGAACAACGAGTTCGCCGGAATCACGAATCTTATCAGAAGTCATGACGGAGAAATCACCCAGTTACGTCGGACGCGAGTCGTCACTTTTCGGTATATATCTTCTCGTTCCTTTTGCCCTTCGTTTAATCATCCGTTGATACGTATCTATTTCCAACTTTATACATTGGTTAATCAACTGAACATTTGGGCATGATGTATAACAGTATGCATTCTTTCAAAATGTAGTTTATATATAAGTTATTAAGTACTTCGCATATGTATGACCCTTTTTACAGTTAAGAGTTTTTGATTCAAGTATCTTTGTAATATTTTATCTAATTCCATTTATTGAAAGCATATTATGACCTACTAAGACTAATCCATCAAGTATATATATATATATATATATATATATATATATATATATATATTGTTGTTTAGAAGGAAAAGCATATATTAAAAGCATGTTAACAGTACGTTGAAGTCTTATAAAATGAAGAAGATGACATAAACTACCACTACCAATAACATGTTAGGACATCATGATTTTATTTTAATTTTTTTTTATTTCAATAATCTATTAAGTGCTAAGTATAAATAAAAAAAATAGTAACTCAGAAAACAATAAAGATATAAAGTTATGAACATTTGAGTCAAGGAAATAATGTGGAAAACCGAATATAGGAACTTGATTATATTTTTTTGTTGTGTATAATCATTTTCTTTCCTTCTTTATTTATTTATTTTAATAAAACCCTTATTCGAATATGAATATTATTATTAATTAATATATTTCAGTTTATTTTTTTCTTCTTAAAACCTAACCTTTAAATCCACTAACAACCTAAATAAGTAACGCTTTCATTTTAATTAATAACGCTATTAAAATTATAATAACATAAACACCTACTACGAAATTCATAAATATTAGGATTTTGATTCATTTCTTTTTGTTTACCAATAAATGATAACGGGTCGTTATGTGTAAATTCTAAATATCTAGGTTAGTCGCTCTTCTTCGTTCTATTGGATTCCCAATCTTACTCGTGCGTACTTACAAGAATTCGCAACGCAACCAATGTGAGTATACTCGATCCCTTTTTCCCCTTTACACTTTGGGATGCAACATGTATGCATATTCAAAACAACTTTTATGCTTAAACAAAACATACTCTATCTATGAACGTGACATGAAACTATTGTGAATATTTGCTATGCTTGTATGCTCTATGAACGATTTGGAACGTTATATGCTCATTAACTTTGCTAGCCCACCTTAACAATTATAGCGCTATAGGATTAACGCCCCGCCCGCTATTCTAATTGGGTATTGTTGAGTTAAACATTTCTATCCCGCTAAACTATTGGGATTAGGCTATTGTGCGTTGTATTCTTGGGTTTGATCATATAGTACGCCAAAAATTGCATCGCTAGTAAATTTAATCACTATGTTACATGTTGGATATGAGTTTTTATTCTATTATGCTATGTAAACAAACTTGTATACTCGCTCTTTGCTTTTGCATTGAAACTCTATTTTAATACATGTTGCAGGTTAATTGTTGAAGTATGGACTAAAGATGAAACGAGATTTAGGGTGGACTAGATACACACCTAGATTAATCTATCTTTGTTGTTATGTTACAATTTGAAACTATGTTGTTTTTTTTTCCATTTGAATTATGTATGACATTTAGTTTTGAAATGAAATTTGAATTTAAATTAATTATTGTCACATAGTGTTATGACGTTTTGAGCAATCTACACACTTCGTCTCATCCCGATGTTTCCGCCATCGGTTGGGGTGTGATAGATTGGTATCAGAGTCATAACTATAGGGAATTAGGAAAAGTAGGAATACTTTTACCTAGTCTATAGTTTTAGAGTCTTATTCTTGTGCCTTGTTTGAAACTATTTGCATGCAACTTTATTTGCTTCTTAATTATTCTCTTCTGATCTTTTAAACATATATGTCACTTATGTGTTAATGCTTGATTTATTATGTGTTGATACTTGCTTTATTGTTTTATTCTTTATGTGTTATTCTCGACACGCCTTCTTATGTGTTTATACTTGTTCGTTTATTTACTTAACATACGCCCTTGCTTGATTATTCTAAATTCGACAACACTCATATTTTACAAACGACTCTCATTCCATTTTTTTTGCACGAAATTACACCATTAAGTTAGGTGTGAAACCCACATCTTAATGGAAATTTCAAATTTCAATTTCAAATTCTAGTGGACCCTTGTCAACGTGTCGAAATTTAATTTTGACCCGACGAGTACCAACCACATTTAGGGTACAAAGTCGTCGAGTTAGGGGTGAAACCCGCACCTCGTCGACTAGTCCCACTCCTTGATTTTATAAATCCCGCCAAGTCTCGAAATTTTGATTGAATTGGGGCATGTAGTAACCGTAAGGGTTAATACCGTTAACCGACTTGTCGGCGAGAGTATACCACCTATTAGGCCAAAACATGCTTTTCAATTTCGAAAGATCTTTCGACCACTTTGGTTAGTCAACGTTCCATTTTGGAACCATCCAAATTTTTAATCGAACTTACGCTTTATTATTTTTGATCTTTTATGATGAAATTCTCTATTGACAATTTTGAACCATTTTGAGATTTCACTCTTGCGCATACATCATACTATTACTTTTCACACGGTAATACATCATTAGCATGCATAATTTCTCGTAATTTTATTTACATTTTTTTTGTAACTACAAGTGGAGATATATCAACAAGCTAGGAGTGATTTCCTTACCTTGACGATTAACTTCACTTCTTTTCTTATCTTACAACGACCTCGCCAATGGGTTAGGGGTGATTCCCTTACCTAAGTGATCGTTACCGAAACTTTCTTTTAATAGACTATATTATGTAAACACGATTATGTTTATATCTAAATCGTTTATCATTAGTCAAACCTTTAATTATTTCAAAATGCATTATTTATATAAAGGAATTTCTTACCCTACCATCTATTTTTCATATAGCTCACATACGCAAAATTCCTAACTTTTTCGTAGACGCTTGTTCTTCAATATTCAAAATTTCACGAAATGCTACTCATTAACTTAGTCAGTCTAATAAATCCATTGCCCACGAAATCTCGTATTCAACGTAATTATTAAAACACGCTCACCTCACTACATTAAACTGGAGATTTTTATTTTCAATTGGTATCAACCAACCTGATTTTCGCACACACATATAAAATATTACAAATATTATTCAATCATTTACTAAAACTTCTTTCAAAATAAATAAGACATTTTATTACAAACGTTTTTTTTAACAGTCACTAAGTTCGTATACCAAAATCCACTTTTCAAGAATCAACGTTTTCACGAGAACCTCTAAACTCCGAATTTCTTCGTTAATGAAAAGTTATTTAAAACGATGCAATCTTATTTACTTCTAGAACCTTTTCAACCATTATTCAATACGTTAATTGAATTTAAAACACGTGGGCAAAGAATCTTCATAAGGACCGGTAATTTTCAACTTATGTAATTTTTTTTTAAAAAAAAAAACAAGAGTCGCATTTCCATTCTTTTTACAAAGTACGTTTCACGTAACCAATAGATGTTTTATATCCTCTTTACATTCACAAACTAAATTCTACGTACCATGCAACTCAACCTATTTTGATTCAATAAACTTCACGTTTTGCTCAAGCCATTATACATAGATAACATTTTACACGTTTTAGACAATATCTCACAACAATCTCACGCGTATCACTCGTTTTCTTTTCTGTTATACTCAGGACTTCTCAATCTTTTACGTATCTAAACTCGTGCATTTTGATATATACTAGAAAAAAAAAATCATTATTTCTTACATTCATACTCATACATTTTACCCATACTAAAAATTTCATGTTTTATACTTGTATTCACGTTCATATCTATGTTCATGCATCTTATATTTATACTATTACTTCTGCACGTATTCATACTCACACAATTTGTGTTCATACCTATACTCATATTCGTACTCATATATATACTCTCATTTATACGATTCATGTTTATGCTCACGTCATTCGTTTGTGCTCAAATTGTACTCACATTTATACTCATATTTCATACACGTTATGCTTATACTTGTAATCATACTCTTATTCATGCGTCTATTTTCGTATTTGAACATACACTATTCTCATGTTTCAATTCATACTCAAAATTTATACTTTCGCACCGGTACGTGAGCGAAACCCGAGGGATTCGTTTACGTTGGTCTTATACTATTTGGGACGCAAACATGGTTATATGCTACATTTCTATACACACACGATCTTATTTTCAAAATTTATGTATACCTTAACTTGTACGCAACTAGTACAAACTATGCGGATCATGCGACAGTCAATATAATCACGGGTGCACACGGGATTATAGTGATGGGCGTATGAGAACCATAGAGTGTACTACTGCGTGTGGTAAGACACGGAACGTAACATTGCACTGAACACAAAACAGACGTAACGTGGTTAAGACATGGTGGATACGCCGCTTGTACATCTTATATATAAGTGTTTTCACCATGTTACCAAACTTTCGTCAAACATGCCATGAGAAATTCAGTGTTTTGCAAACCTTTTGGAACAAACTTTAAACAACTCACAAACGCATTGTATCCAATTATCAACGACGAGACCTCATTCTTAACACAGTACTTTCGTCTATCCAATACTCATGCCATTCTTATGCTCGTATTCGTGTATTAAAACCAATCGTTCACTTGTATCCTCCCATTATTCTCCATTATCCCATGTCTCTTATACGAATCCCGTTTGCAATCAAGTCTGTTGAATCCTAATCTACCTCCTTACTTTTAAAACTACCTTCTATTATTTATCCATGTGCAAACACCCGTAGTTGTTCGTTACCTCCAAAACCATTTTATACTAAATTCTCCCTCTTAAATGCAACACATTTTTAATACGTCTTCAATTTGAGTTACTTTAAACTATTTAAGCTTACTTTGTCTTTACACACATACGCACGCGTATTTAATATCTCAATCATTTTAGACAAACGAACTCTTTTACAAACCTATCTTCTCATCCTTCAAAATTTTCACACTTGCAAAACGTCCCAAACTTCAAAGTCTCAATTTTAAACAATCAAGCTTTTGTCAAAATCTTCTTCACGTCTTCCTCTTAAATAAATTTCGGGACGAAATTTCTTAAAGTAGGGGAGACTGTAACATCCGTCATAATGGGTTCCCCAAAATCCAACATGTTTTGAAAATCGAATCCAAACTCTTGTGAACTAAAGGTTTATTTAGTTTACAATATTAACATTTGTCATGCCTTTTTTTAATTGTTAATATTTATAGATTTAACGCACAACGGTAAATTCTTTTAGCTAATATTATATTAACTTAAAAAAATAAATAAAATAATAAAATAATAAGTCATCGATTTTTTTTGGTCAAATTGTAACCCAAATTAACTTGAAATGAAATTCCTTTTTTTTTTTTCAATTTTTGCCGCCAAAATGAAGACAGCAGGTTCCATCTTTGGCGACCTCCTGACTTCTCGCCTCCTCATATACCCATTACATACACACATACCAATCAATCCCAGTTCATTTCTATGCTCAATGAGACCTTCACACTTCTTTCGACACAATCATATCTCACACTCTCAAACTCTCCGCTAATACTACTCTTTTGTTGACCCTGCCGGAGACCACCTAGTCGTCGCCGGAGACAAAACGATGGCTGCCGCCAACACAAAACCATAACCAGCCATCTACGTCTTTATTGTCTGTTTCGAGGACCCGTCATCGCATTTACCACCTTCTTCGATCTCGACGCCAGCACAACACCTTCTCGCAACCTGCTCGCTCGTCGAAGGAGTTTGGTCGCCGTCGGAAGTCTTGCCGGAACAGCCGGAACAACGAGTTCGCCGGAATCACGAATCTTATCAGAAGTCATGACGGAGAAATCACCCAGTTACGTCGGACGCGAGTCGTCACTTTTCGGTATATATCTTCTCGTTCCTTTTGCCCTTCGTTTAATCATCCGTTGATACGTATCTATTTCCAACTTTATACATTGGTTAATCAACTGAACATTTGGGCATGATGTATAACAGTATGCATTCTTTCAAAATGTAGTTTATATATAAGTTATTAAGTACTTCGCATATGTATGACCCTTTTTACAGTTAAGAGTTTTTGATTCAAGTATCTTTGTAATATTTTATCTAATTCCATTTATTGAAAGCATATTATGACCTACTAAGACTAATCCATCAAGTATATATATATATATATATATATATATATATATATATATATATATATTGTTGTTTAGAAGGAAAAGCATATATTAAAAGCATGTTAACAGTACGTTGAAGTCTTATAAAATGAAGAAGATGACATAAACTACCACTACCAATAACATGTTAGGACATCATGATTTTATTTTAATTTTTTTTTATTTCAATAATCTATTAAGTGCTAAGTATAAATAAAAAAAATAGTAACTCAGAAAACAATAAAGATATAAAGTTATGAACATTTGAGTCAAGGAAATAATGTGGAAAACCGAATATAGGAACTTGATTATATTTTTTTGTTGTGTATAATCATTTTCTTTCCTTCTTTATTTATTTATTTTAATAAAACCCTTATTCGAATATGAATATTATTATTAATTAATATATTTCAGTTTATTTTTTTCTTCTTAAAACCTAACCTTTAAATCCACTAACAACCTAAATAAGTAACGCTTTCATTTTAATTAATAACGCTATTAAAATTATAATAACATAAACACCTACTACGAAATTCATAAATATTAGGATTTTGATTCATTTCTTTTTGTTTACCAATAAATGATAACGGGTCGTTATGTGTAAATTCTAAATATCTAGGTTAGTCGCTCTTCTTCGTTCTATTGGATTCCCAATCTTACTCGTGCGTACTTACAAGAATTCGCAACGCAACCAATGTGAGTATACTCGATCCCTTTTTCCCCTTTACACTTTGGGATGCAACATGTATGCATATTCAAAACAACTTTTATGCTTAAACAAAACATACTCTATCTATGAACGTGACATGAAACTATTGTGAATATTTGCTATGCTTGTATGCTCTATGAACGATTTGGAACGTTATATGCTCATTAACTTTGCTAGCCCACCTTAACAATTATAGCGCTATAGGATTAACGCCCCGCCCGCTATTCTAATTGGGTATTGTTGAGTTAAACATTTCTATCCCGCTAAACTATTGGGATTAGGCTATTGTGCGTTGTATTCTTGGGTTTGATCATATAGTACGCCAAAAATTGCATCGCTAGTAAATTTAATCACTATGTTACATGTTGGATATGAGTTTTTATTCTATTATGCTATGTAAACAAACTTGTATACTCGCTCTTTGCTTTTGCATTGAAACTCTATTTTAATACATGTTGCAGGTTAATTGTTGAAGTATGGACTAAAGATGAAACGAGATTTAGGGTGGACTAGATACACACCTAGATTAATCTATCTTTGTTGTTATGTTACAATTTGAAACTATGTTGTTTTTTTTTCCATTTGAATTATGTATGACATTTAGTTTTGAAATGAAATTTGAATTTAAATTAATTATTGTCACATAGTGTTATGACGTTTTGAGCAATCTACACACTTCGTCTCATCCCGATGTTTCCGCCATCGGTTGGGGTGTGATAGATTGGTATCAGAGTCATAACTATAGGGAATTAGGAAAAGTAGGAATACTTTTACCTAGTCTATAGTTTTAGAGTCTTATTCTTGTGCCTTGTTTGAAACTATTTGCATGCAACTTTATTTGCTTCTTAATTATTCTCTTCTGATCTTTTAAACATATATGTCACTTATGTGTTAATGCTTGATTTATTATGTGTTGATACTTGCTTTATTGTTTTATTCTTTATGTGTTATTCTCGACACGCCTTCTTATGTGTTTATACTTGTTCGTTTATTTACTTAACATACGCCCTTGCTTGATTATTCTAAATTCGACAACACTCATATTTTACAAACGACTCTCATTCCATTTTTTTTGCACGAAATTACACCATTAAGTTAGGTGTGAAACCCACATCTTAATGGAAATTTCAAATTTCAATTTCAAATTCTAGTGGACCCTTGTCAACGTGTCGAAATTTAATTTTGACCCGACGAGTACCAACCACATTTAGGGTACAAAGTCGTCGAGTTAGGGGTGAAACCCGCACCTCGTCGACTAGTCCCACTCCTTGATTTTATAAATCCCGCCAAGTCTCGAAATTTTGATTGAATTGGGGCATGTAGTAACCGTAAGGGTTAATACCGTTAACCGACTTGTCGGCGAGAGTATACCACCTATTAGGCCAAAACATGCTTTTCAATTTCGAAAGATCTTTCGACCACTTTGGTTAGTCAACGTTCCATTTTGGAACCATCCAAATTTTTAATCGAACTTACGCTTTATTATTTTTGATCTTTTATGATGAAATTCTCTATTGACAATTTTGAACCATTTTGAGATTTCACTCTTGCGCATACATCATACTATTACTTTTCACACGGTAATACATCATTAGCATGCATAATTTCTCGTAATTTTATTTACATTTTTTTTGTAACTACAAGTGGAGATATATCAACAAGCTAGGAGTGATTTCCTTACCTTGACGATTAACTTCACTTCTTTTCTTATCTTACAACGACCTCGCCAATGGGTTAGGGGTGATTCCCTTACCTAAGTGATCGTTACCGAAACTTTCTTTTAATAGACTATATTATGTAAACACGATTATGTTTATATCTAAATCGTTTATCATTAGTCAAACCTTTAATTATTTCAAAATGCATTATTTATATAAAGGAATTTCTTACCCTACCATCTATTTTTCATATAGCTCACATACGCAAAATTCCTAACTTTTTCGTAGACGCTTGTTCTTCAATATTCAAAATTTCACGAAATGCTACTCATTAACTTAGTCAGTCTAATAAATCCATTGCCCACGAAATCTCGTATTCAACGTAATTATTAAAACACGCTCACCTCACTACATTAAACTGGAGATTTTTATTTTCAATTGGTATCAACCAACCTGATTTTCGCACACACATATAAAATATTACAAATATTATTCAATCATTTACTAAAACTTCTTTCAAAATAAATAAGACATTTTATTACAAACGTTTTTTTTAACAGTCACTAAGTTCGTATACCAAAATCCACTTTTCAAGAATCAACGTTTTCACGAGAACCTCTAAACTCCGAATTTCTTCGTTAATGAAAAGTTATTTAAAACGATGCAATCTTATTTACTTCTAGAACCTTTTCAACCATTATTCAATACGTTAATTGAATTTAAAACACGTGGGCAAAGAATCTTCATAAGGACCGGTAATTTTCAACTTATGTAATTTTTTTTTAAAAAAAAAAACAAGAGTCGCATTTCCATTCTTTTTACAAAGTACGTTTCACGTAACCAATAGATGTTTTATATCCTCTTTACATTCACAAACTAAATTCTACGTACCATGCAACTCAACCTATTTTGATTCAATAAACTTCACGTTTTGCTCAAGCCATTATACATAGATAACATTTTACACGTTTTAGACAATATCTCACAACAATCTCACGCGTATCACTCGTTTTCTTTTCTGTTATACTCAGGACTTCTCAATCTTTTACGTATCTAAACTCGTGCATTTTGATATATACTAGAAAAAAAAAATCATTATTTCTTACATTCATACTCATACATTTTACCCATACTAAAAATTTCATGTTTTATACTTGTATTCACGTTCATATCTATGTTCATGCATCTTATATTTATACTATTACTTCTGCACGTATTCATACTCACACAATTTGTGTTCATACCTATACTCATATTCGTACTCATATATATACTCTCATTTATACGATTCATGTTTATGCTCACGTCATTCGTTTGTGCTCAAATTGTACTCACATTTATACTCATATTTCATACACGTTATGCTTATACTTGTAATCATACTCTTATTCATGCGTCTATTTTCGTATTTGAACATACACTATTCTCATGTTTCAATTCATACTCAAAATTTATACTTTCGCACCGGTACGTGAGCGAAACCCGAGGGATTCGTTTACGTTGGTCTTATACTATTTGGGACGCAAACATGGTTATATGCTACATTTCTATACACACACGATCTTATTTTCAAAATTTATGTATACCTTAACTTGTACGCAACTAGTACAAACTATGCGGATCATGCGACAGTCAATATAATCACGGGTGCACACGGGATTATAGTGATGGGCGTATGAGAACCATAGAGTGTACTACTGCGTGTGGTAAGACACGGAACGTAACATTGCACTGAACACAAAACAGACGTAACGTGGTTAAGACATGGTGGATACGCCGCTTGTACATCTTATATATAAGTGTTTTCACCATGTTACCAAACTTTCGTCAAACATGCCATGAGAAATTCAGTGTTTTGCAAACCTTTTGGAACAAACTTTAAACAACTCACAAACGCATTGTATCCAATTATCAACGACGAGACCTCATTCTTAACACAGTACTTTCGTCTATCCAATACTCATGCCATTCTTATGCTCGTATTCGTGTATTAAAACCAATCGTTCACTTGTATCCTCCCATTATTCTCCATTATCCCATGTCTCTTATACGAATCCCGTTTGCAATCAAGTCTGTTGAATCCTAATCTACCTCCTTACTTTTAAAACTACCTTCTATTATTTATCCATGTGCAAACACCCGTAGTTGTTCGTTACCTCCAAAACCATTTTATACTAAATTCTCCCTCTTAAATGCAACACATTTTTAATACGTCTTCAATTTGAGTTACTTTAAACTATTTAAGCTTACTTTGTCTTTACACACATACGCACGCGTATTTAATATCTCAATCATTTTAGACAAACGAACTCTTTTACAAACCTATCTTCTCATCCTTCAAAATTTTCACACTTGCAAAACGTCCCAAACTTCAAAGTCTCAATTTTAAACAATCAAGCTTTTGTCAAAATCTTCTTCACGTCTTCCTCTTAAATAAATTTCGGGACGAAATTTCTTAAAGTAGGGGAGACTGTAACATCCGTCATAATGGGTTCCCCAAAATCCAACATGTTTTGAAAATCGAATCCAAACTCTTGTGAACTAAAGGTTTATTTAGTTTACAATATTAACATTTGTCATGCCTTTTTTTAATTGTTAATATTTATAGATTTAACGCACAACGGTAAATTCTTTTAGCTAATATTATATTAACTTAAAAAAATAAATAAAATAATAAAATAATAAGTCATCGATTTTTTTTGGTCAAATTGTAACCCAAATTAACTTGAAATGAAATTCCTTTTTTTTTTTTCAATTTTTGCCGCCAAAATGAAGACAGCAGGTTCCATCTTTGGCGACCTCCTGACTTCTCGCCTCCTCATATACCCATTACATACACACATACCAATCAATCCCAGTTCATTTCTATGCTCAATGAGACCTTCACACTTCTTTCGACACAATCATATCTCACACTCTCAAACTCTCCGCTAATACTACTCTTTTGTTGACCCTGCCGGAGACCACCTAGTCGTCGCCGGAGACAAAACGATGGCTGCCGCCAACACAAAACCATAACCAGCCATCTACGTCTTTATTGTCTGTTTCGAGGACCCGTCATCGCATTTACCACCTTCTTCGATCTCGACGCCAGCACAACACCTTCTCGCAACCTGCTCGCTCGTCGAAGGAGTTTGGTCGCCGTCGGAAGTCTTGCCGGAACAGCCGGAACAACGAGTTCGCCGGAATCACGAATCTTATCAGAAGTCATGACGGAGAAATCACCCAGTTACGTCGGACGCGAGTCGTCACTTTTCGGTATATATCTTCTCGTTCCTTTTGCCCTTCGTTTAATCATCCGTTGATACGTATCTATTTCCAACTTTATACATTGGTTAATCAACTGAACATTTGGGCATGATGTATAACAGTATGCATTCTTTCAAAATGTAGTTTATATATAAGTTATTAAGTACTTCGCATATGTATGACCCTTTTTACAGTTAAGAGTTTTTGATTCAAGTATCTTTGTAATATTTTATCTAATTCCATTTATTGAAAGCATATTATGACCTACTAAGACTAATCCATCAAGTATATATATATATATATATATATATATATATATATATATATATATATATATATATATATATTGTTGTTTAGAAGGAAAAGCATATATTAAAAGCATGTTAACAGTACGTTGAAGTCTTATAAAATGAAGAAGATGACATAAACTACCACTACCAATAACATGTTAGGACATCATGATTTTATTTTAATTTTTTTTTATTTCAATAATCTATTAAGTGCTAAGTATAAATAAAAAAAATAGTAACTCAGAAAACAATAAAGATATAAAGTTATGAACATTTGAGTCAAGGAAATAATGTGGAAAACCGAATATAGGAACTTGATTATATTTTTTTTGTTGTGTATAATCATTTTCTTTCCTTCTTTATTTATTTATTTTAATAAAACCCTTATTCGAATATGAATATTATTATTAATTAATATATTTCAGTTTATTTTTTTCTTCTTAAAACCTAACCTTTAAATCCACTAACAACCTAAATAAGTAACGCTTTCATTTTAATTAATAACGCTATTAAAATTATAATAACATAAACACCTACTACGAAATTCATAAATATTAGGATTTTGATTCATTTCTTTTTGTTTACCAATAAATGATAACGGGTCGTTATGTGTAAATTCTAAATATCTAGGTTAGTCGCTCTTCTTCGTTCTATTGGATTCCCAATCTTACTCGTGCGTACTTACAAGAATTCGCAACGCAACCAATGTGAGTATACTCGATCCCTTTTTCCCCTTTACACTTTGGGATGCAACATGTATGCATATTCAAAACAACTTTTATGCTTAAACAAAACATACTCTATCTATGAACGTGACATGAAACTATTGTGAATATTTGCTATGCTTGTATGCTCTATGAACGATTTGGAACGTTATATGCTCATTAACTTTGCTAGCCCACCTTAACAATTATAGCGCTATAGGATTAACGCCCCGCCCGCTATTCTAATTGGGTATTGTTGAGTTAAACATTTCTATCCCGCTAAACTATTGGGATTAGGCTATTGTGCGTTGTATTCTTGGGTTTGATCATATAGTACGCCAAAAATTGCATCGCTAGTAAATTTAATCACTATGTTACATGTTGGATATGAGTTTTTATTCTATTATGCTATGTAAACAAACTTGTATACTCGCTCTTTGCTTTTGCATTGAAACTCTATTTTAATACATGTTGCAGGTTAATTGTTGAAGTATGGACTAAAGATGAAACGAGATTTAGGGTGGACTAGATACACACCTAGATTAATCTATCTTTGTTGTTATGTTACAATTTGAAACTATGTTGTTTTTTTTTCCATTTGAATTATGTATGACATTTAGTTTTGAAATGAAATTTGAATTTAAATTAATTATTGTCACATAGTGTTATGACGTTTTGAGCAATCTACACACTTCGTCTCATCCCGATGTTTCCGCCATCGGTTGGGGTGTGACAGATATAATCAGTAAAAATACTTAATTTAGTAAGTTATAACAGTAGGGTATTACATGTATGTGAAATTTATCATTTATAACTAAATTATGCACCGTAGGGGCATTTGGGTAATTTCACATAAGCCTAAAAGGTCAATTCTGGAAATCTGAGTTTAAAGCTTTCGCTTACTGTTAAAGTATATAAATTTACTAAAAATATCAGTAGGTATTAAGTCTTGTATATATAAAATAGTTTTTATACATACTATGCGCTTAAAACGCGTACAAAGGCGGTTTTAAGCGATTTCCGGGTTTTTAAAGAAAAGCTGATATTTTTATCATTCCAGAAAGCTTAAAATATTTTATTTATCATATAATATCAGTAGCAAAAGGTTTGGGGTCAAATTGTTTTGTAAAACTCATTTTATAGGCCAAAAGGGCAAAACCGACAATAACCGTATCAAAGGTATAACTCTATGTTATGCTCAGCCTAAAAATAAATAAAAATCTTCAAAAATCCCAAAATATTATATTACATCAGTGGGTATAAAAAATTTGGGTTTAGTTAGGCTATATGCTAATTACGCCGTTTAATTAATAAAAAGCTTTTCATTTACGCTAATGAGCATAACTCCTAATCTAGAGCTCAAACTGATGTCAAATTTTAGGGATAAGTTTATAAATTAGTAATGAAGGTCTCTATTCTTTTACTTTTTCAAAAATCACGTTTTAAGGTCAAAAGGGTATAATAGTCAACATTTAAGCATTTAACGGAAACATGCATATGAATCGGATAACTAATGAACCAAGTTGTATAATCACAGAGGGTTATACTAACATGTAACCTGGTCCTAATAAAGCTCTAAGGCATTTCTAAATCATGCTACATTGGGTCAGAACTGAAAGTCAAAGCAAAAGTCAAATTATGCGACTTTCGGTTCCGAACCGAGCCTAAACTGAAAATTGTCGGGTTGAACATGTTTAGACATGTTCTTACATTAATTACCAAGTTATATTAGTGATAAAACAGGTTGCATGGCTTCTACATTGTTAATTATGCATTTATTTGAAAATGAGCTTTCTGTTGACTTTTTATAATTAGCTTTGACCCGACAATTGACCTAGTTAGATTGGGAACCAGAGAGTACCCTTTTAAGGGTTTATTACCCACATAACTACCAACTTATAGGTACTTTCAATTCGAGAATTGACTGGACCATTAGTGATTAATCACTAAGTCAAACCTTAATTACGATGGGTTTGACTTTAGGCCATTAAACTAATAAAACTAAATTAAGAGAGGTTAAGGACACTTACAAAGGCCCTAAGCACGAACTAAAAGTTGATGGAAGTCTGCTAGAAGTCCCAAGAGTTCCAGAGTAATGCTTGAAATGCAATTGAAATGAGCAAGGAAATGTTGCAACAATGCAATCCTTATATAGCTAAGAACATGTCACAAGATCTTGCCACAAAAGTCTAGGACTGATCCCAGATGTATCCATGTGTCCTTATAATGCCAAAACCAGTTGCAAAGTCCTTGAATTCGAAAACCACTCTCCTAAGGCGGTGGAACAGGCTGAACAGGCATCTGTCCATTTTCTGCTGCCAGCGACTGTCTTACGGACCGTAAGAAAGAAGCCTTGCGGCCCATATCCACCTCTTACGGACCGTAAGTCCAGACGAATGCGGTCCGTAACCGACCTTGAATTGTATCGCCCAGTTGCAGTGCTTGCGGACCGTAAGCCTAAGGCCATACGATCCGTATCCGATGACCATAAGACAAAACTTGTAAACTTTCAAGCCTTGACCATGCAATCTTTCATAATTTGAATCTTGGGCCTTTTGCAACAGAATGGGACCACCTGATCAGTTCTGAAAGGTTATAAAAGCCTTGCCATGCACTTACACATCTTTGGACATATCTAAGAATGCTTTTAATGTGAATTTTTGTCTCAATTGCACATAGAATTCCATCTTTTGCATCTTTGAATTATATATTATCAGAATTGACCGGATTTGAGCATATCAGATGTTTTATAAACAGATTAGGGTCTTGGGATTTATAAATAGGTCGCTCAGAGGTGTTAATTAACATGTCAACACTTTTAAATCCTACCATACATCTTTTGACTTGATCCGGGTTTATGACACGTTTGATCTAAATGACACGTGTCTTTATTTTATTTGGTATGATTTTACGAGGTGTTACAGCAAAAACGTCCGAGGTTGCAAACGAAACGGACAACTGTTGTCTCGCAGCCGAAGCCTGCGGTTGTGGCTGGTAAGTGAATCACAATTTTACAAGTGTTCGCTATTGTAAGCTTGTAACTTATAGTTGTTTTCGATTTGTTCGCAGAACCGCAAGATGGAGGCTTCTCCTTATTTGTTGCTCCCACTTCCCCCACGCATGACGCGACTGCGGATGCGGGGGTTAATAAAGAGTTTGCAAGAAGCCCTTCTTTCGAAGTGGTGACGGAGCCCTCTGTGCAGGCAGAGGATAATGGGAAGAAGACCGCGGATCAAATCTTTGATACGGTGGATTCTTCTGATAATCTGATCCCTCCGCGGGATAATTTGAACCTGAAGTTTGCTGATGTTGAAAAGACAAAATCTCCTGCTGCCGAGAAGGCTTCCGGTTCTGCCTCTGGTGGTACGGGTTTTGAAGAACCATCCATTCAGCCTGATGAGTCTGAAATGGAGTTCTACTACCGTACCTATACGGAAGACCGGGGTGTGAATTACCATCGTCCCCCTTGGAATGTTATGCAAGGGGATGATGTTTCGACCGATCCCTACGCTTGCAGGGATATCCTGAGTGGTTTGGGCACCCCGTTTGAGGTTTTCCGGGCCCGCGGTTTATCTCGTGAGAATCGGATAAACCAACTCTCCTCCATGCTTGTTGGGAGTTCCATAATGGCGAATGCTATCATGGAAGACCACAATGTTTTGGGACGTAAGGAGGAGGAAAATGCTCGCTTGCGGGCTGAGGCTGAGGCGTTGGTTAAAGCTGCTCGGGAGGGTGTGGAGCAGCTTGAAAGGGAGAAGGCTGCTTTTGAGCAGTATAAGCAGACTGAGGAGTGGGCTGCAACTGCTGGCCTTAAACAGGTTCGTACTCTTGCAAAATTGCTTTCTGATGAGCGCAAGAGTTGGAAAGAATCTTGGGCAAAACAGAATGAAAAGCTGTTTCGTATTCGTCGGGAGCTGACCAATCTCAAGGCGGCGAATGCTGCTTTGGTAAAGGAGAAGTCCGCAGCTGAGACGGTTGCCCAAAAGGCCAAGGAGGCGGAGGCCTGCGCTGCCAAGGCCTTTGAAGAGGTGAATGTTGACCGCAACCGTTTGAACAACGTTGTTGAGGATCTCAAGGTATGTATTGCGTTTACAATTGGATTTTTGTCTTTGTCTCATAAGTATGACTGATTGTCTTTCTTATACTTGTTTCTTCTTTGCTTTTGAAAGGCTGAAATGCAGAACCGGGTGACCATTATTGAGGAGGTCACTGACCGCGCGACTGAGGCTGAAGCGCGGGCAAGGGAGGCTGCTGAGGCTAGAGATAGCCTGTCTTCCTCTTTGGATCAGCTGAAGGCAGACTGTGACTGGATGCGTTATCACAGTATCGGGCATGTAAGTATCAGGTGCCTTCGCTATCTTTAGGTTTGCTTTTGCTAACCTTATTGCTTGTGTTTTGTAGATTGTTGGGACCATTCTTGATGCGCCTGAGAACGCAGCTGCTGTAAGTGAGCTTAAAGAGCGTGCGCGGGAGGCAGGATTCAAGGCTGGTTACAATCGATGCATCAGCCATATGAACCCCTTGTACCAAAGCAAATTTACTGATGAAAGGTCTGGGTTCCAAGGCGTAGATACCTAAGCGCGGTATGCTGCAGCTATTGCGGCGTACAACGACTTGTCCATTGCCGCCATTAATGATATTGACAACTGCTTGGAGGCGGAGGATTATGTGGACTGCTTGCGGTTGTTGTTTGGTGACCCGGAAGAGAAAGAGGAGGAAGAGACCGCTGGCAGTGGCAAGGGTGATGCGGGTACTAGTGGTACAAAGAAGGATTAGGTTGGCCTGCGTGCCCATTTTGGTTTCCTCGATGTAAATGTTAGAAAACTTTATGTAAATCTCTTGTGCACCGCGTACATGAAGAAATTTTTTGAATACGAAGTTTAATCGTTTTGTTCAATTTGTACAAGTATTTTTTTTTACTACTTGCATGCTTGAACGTGTATGAGTTAATGTTATTGTGAATAGAATTAAGTCTGAATTTGCCTTTTGCATATCTAGGTGATATGCAAGTATGTGCGGCTCAAAGTGTGTAATTTTTTTTCTTACTTTGTCTTTGTGTGAGCGCGTATATGTATGACTCTGTTGGCTGTAAAGCGCAGTTGAGTATACTCTATACCTTTGTTGTATGAGCATTAGTCAATTCCTGTTTTTATCCCGTTAAGGTTTAGGAATTATGTAGGTTTTGTGAAAACCGTATGTGCGTATCCAGCCGGATAGACATTTAATGTTTTGCCTTTGCTGGCCTATTACAATATTTGTGTGTGGTCACCACTTTGTGTAGGTATCGCGAATGAAGATTTAGCCAATCTGTTTTGCAGATACCGCAAAGTGGAACACGCATTTGTAAAAGAAGAAACAAACAATATTGCATTGAATCGTTCATTTATTTATTTGCAAATGGCCTGCGGCCCGATAGGTTACATGGAAAATGTAAAAACATGGCTTACACGTAACAGCGTCGAAGCTATTGTGCATTCCATGTGCGTGCGATAGGTTCGCCTTCTATTGTTTGTAGTCTATACACGCCTTTGCCCAGGACCTCTTGGATGAGGTAGGGTCCTTCCCATTTGGGGGCAAGTTTCCCTGGGCATTCCGTGTTAGACGCCTCATTGTCGCGAAGGACATAGTCTCCCGGGATGAAGGTACAAATGCGAACACGCGCATTGTAGTACTTTTCTAGCTTGGTTTTGTACTTGGCCTCGATGATTGCTGCGTTTTCACGCCTTTCCTATAGTAGGTCCAAGTCAAGCCTGCGCTCGTCATTGTTGTCGATTTTGTTGACAACCAACATCCGAGGTGAAGGGAGACCTACTTCTGCGGGGATCACCGCCTCAGAGCCATAGACCAGGCTGAAGGGTGTCTCACCGTTACTTGTCTTTGGGCTAGTTCTGTGAGCCCATAAGATACTAGGGAGTTCATCGACCCAGCCGCGTCTGGCTGTTCCCAATCGCGCCTTGATGCCTTCGACTAAACTTTTATTGATACTCTCTACTTGGCCGTTCCTTTGCGGATGCGGTACTGAGGAGAATATGTGTTCAATGTTTAGTTCCTTTAGGCATTTTTGAAATTCTTCAGCGGCGAAGTTGGTGCCGTTGTTTGTAACGATGCACATTGGGAGACCGAAGCGACAGATGATATATTCCCAGACAAACTTCCTTGTTATCATAGCGGTAGTTGAGGCGAGCGGTTTTGCTTCTACCCATTTGGTGAAATAGTCAACAACCACTATGATAAACTTCACCGCACCTGGTGCGTCTGGAAATGGTCCCACCACATCGATTGCCCATTTTTGGAATGGCCATGCGGTGGTGACGGGGATCAGGTTGTTTTTGGGGCGCAAGGTTTTAGGAGCGTGTCGCTGACAATTGAAACACTTGCGCAAGACCTTGACCGTGTCTAGGTGCATGCCAGGCCAGTAGTACCCGACATTCATGATTTTGGCCACCACCATGCGTGGGCCCGCGTGTATGCCACATATTCCGTCGTGTATCTCTCTGATTATATACGTGGCATCTTGGGGGTCGACGCATCGTAGGAGTGGCCCCAGGTATGATTTGCGGTATAAGATACCGTCTCCCATCTGATAATGGCACGCTTTGTATTGCAATTTGCGTGCCTCTGCTTTGCTTTCGGGAGTAACACCTGATTGCAAGTATGCAATGATTGGTGTCATCCAGGATGTTGTACCGTACTGGATGACGTTGACTTGGCGCAGGGGTACCGAGGGATTCTGTAGAATCTCAATGCGTATCTCCTTTGCCAGATGTTGGAAGCTAGTGGATGCGAGTTTTGAAAGTGCATCCGCGGGTTTGTTTTCACTTCTGTTGATATGGCGAATATTGAAGGAAGTGAACTTTGATTTCAGTTGCAGGGCTTGTTCGAAGTAGAGGATCATGATTTCCCCTTTTGCGGCATAGTCGCCGCGCACCTGCCCTGCAACAAGTAGTGAGTCGACGTATGCTTCCAAGTGTTGGACGCCGAGTTTAACTGCTAGACGCAGTCCTGCCAGTAGAGCCTCATACTCTGCCTCGTTGTTTGTGCTTTTGAAATCGAGGCGGATTGCGTATGTGAGCTCTTGGCCATCGGGGCTGACGAGTCGCAGACCTGCACCTGCACCATCCTCGTTGGATGCACCATCGATAAATAGTGCCCAAGTATCTATTGTGGATGGTGGTGGTGTTGGGTTTTGTTCTTCTTCGCATTCTTGGATGAGATTCGCCGGTACTTCGGCAACGAAGTCAGCTAGAACTTGGCCTTTGATCGCGGGACGCGGTTTGTAGATCAATGCGTGCGCGCCTAGTTCAATGGCCCATTTTGCCAATCTCCCAAAGATGTCGGGCTTGGAGAGGATCGACCCGATCCTGTAATTGGTTAATACGGTGATGACGTGATTTGCAAAGTAACTTCGTAACCGTCTTGATGCGTGCACCAGTGCGAGTACCAATTTCTCCATGATGGAGTACCTTATCTCTGGGTCGTTGAGCATTTTGCTGATGTAGTAGATGGGTGTTTGAACTCCCTCTTGCTCCACGATGAGTACCACACCTACCGCATTGTCTGCGACATATAGGTACAAGATAAGTGGTTCTTTCTTGCGTGGTGCGGTTAGAGTTGCGAGTTGGATCAGACACTCTTTCATCTCCCGGAAAGCGTTTTCAGCCTCTGCGGTCCACTGGAATTGTTCCTTTTTTAAGCAGTTCCGCAGAGTCTTGATGAAAGGGTAAGATTTAGCTGCGTGATTGGCTAAGAATCTGTTCAGTGCGGCTAGCCTGCCAGCTAGTCGTTGCATTTCTTTCATCGTGGAAGGCGATGGCATGCGATCGATTGCCTGAACTTTTTCCGGGTTCACCTTGAGCTTCATGTTGACGCTACGTAGAGTCTGGAATGTTCTTTCAATATCGGTGAGCATGGTTTCCTCGTCCATGTAGATCTCGACACTTTTGCTGATTTGATCACCAAAAGTGTCGTTCATCAACTTTTGATAGGTTGCACCCGCATTGCGCAACCCAAACGGCATTTTTGTATAACAGTAATTCCCGGTAGGTTGGCGGAATGTCGTTTTATCTTCGTCCTTGATTGCCATTTGTACTTGGTGATAGCCTTTGTAGCAATCGAGGAAGCACTTCCATCGAAACGGGGCGAGGTTATCGACCTTTTCGTCGATTTCGGGAAGTGCGTAATAGTCTTTGGGGCATGCTTTGTTGAGATCTTTATAATCGACGCACATGCGCCAGCCCCCGTTTGGTTTTTCTACCATGACTGGGTTGGAAAACCAAGTCTGGTATTTGACTTCCCGCAGGATGCCTGCGTAGAGCAGTTCTTTGACCAGCTCATGCATCGCCTCGTTCTTTGCGGACCCAAGGTGGCGTTGGCCTTGGATCACTAGCTTGATACCTGGTAAGGTATTCAAGAAATGTTGCGCGACTTCGCGTGGCAACCCTGTCATGTCTGCGGGTGTCCATGCGAAAACATCTTGATTCCTGAAGAGGAGCTGCTTCAGGTGCGCTCTGATGTTGTTGGACAAGGCATGACTCAACGTGACCGTTTGTTCTGGGTGTCTTGCGTTAAGAACCCATTTCTCCGGTTGGGTGCTGGGAGTGGGCCTCGCCATCTTGGTCGGACGCAGCTCGTCCGTGGTCATAACTTCTCTGCGGGCGTATATTATCGCAACCCCCGTCTCGGTTGGGAAACCGATGGCAGAGTGGGGGACGGATGTGATCATGTTGAAATCGCCTTGGGACTCTCTCCCGAGAAGTACGTCGTATTTGGAGGTGTGGGGTAAGACCATGAAGTTTACCTCCTCTATTCGCGTGTGCCTCCCGTTGGTGAGGCGCACGAGGAAAATGATTTGGCCCAGGGGGGAATACGGTTTCCCCCGCGAATCCAGCCAAAGGGTAATCTACCGGCTGCAACTGATCTTTGTCTTCCTGATCGAACTTGTTGAAGCACTGCTCATATATAATGTCAGACGTACTGCCCGGTCGATGAATAATCGCTCCGTGCAGTAGTGAGCCAGGTAGCCTGTAATGACAACGGCGCGCCTATCCCGCGGTCCGCCTTGGACTTTTGGAAAGACGACTTGTTCATCTCTCCAGTCCTTGTCCAGTCTTCGTGCCGCCTTGCGCGGCTTTCCACGTCCTCCATTGATCATGTGGGTTGAGGCCACGTACATGGCCCGTTTACCCGTGGAGGTACCCTCGTTGTGGGGAGTGATGCGCTTTGTTTGTTTTTGCGTAGCTGGCAACAGATGCTGCAACTTCCCCTCTTTCAGGGCTCGCTCAATCTCCAGTCAGAGACTAATGCAGTTATCGGTTGTGTGGCCCGAGTCCTTGTGATACTCACAGTAAAGTGTGAGATCCTAGTTTTTTTTGGACTTCATAGGTTGGGCCACTCATAAGAATTGTGCGTACGTTAGGAGGACGTCACTTGGGGACTGATTGATCTCGGTCCAATTACGGTCCCGAGATTCCTTCTTGGCTGCCCGGTTATCGCGTTGGGCGTTGATTGTTGCCCTTGCGTCGGGCTGGTGACTCCGTGGGACGTATGGTTTCCAATTACGGTCCCGAGATTCCTTCTTGGCTGCCCGGTTATCGCGTTGGGCGTTGATTGTTGCCCTTGCGTCGGGCTGGTGACTCCGTGGGACGTATGGTTTGGAATCGTTGCCACGATTCCATGTGTCCCGGTTGCGCTTGGAGTCTTGGCGGGAGGATTGGCCTTGCGCTTGGGGCTGTGCCTTGACAGTGTGCGGTTTGAGGGACCCTGGGTTTGCGCGTACGTCTTGACCGCGGCCATGAAGTCGTCCCACCTTTCTGGCAAGCCCTCCTTGCCTTAGATCTAGAAAATAGGCCTATTGTAACTTTTTAGAAGTAACCTTTTTCAAATGAGTTGCATTTGCCTCTAATGTAACTACGTTGAATATAAAGGTTGCATTAGAAGATCTAATGCAACCTTTATATTATAAAGTTACAATAGCATATTAAATTTGTAACCTTTAAAATTAAAAGTTACAAAATTACTAAAAATTGCAACCTTTTTCTTAAAAGGTTACAAATTTTATGAAAAATTTGCAACTTTTTTTATAAAGGTTGCATGCTTATAGTTAAATGTAACTCTTATTTTAAAAAGTTACATTTTTAAAGGTTAAAAACAACTATTATTTTAAAAAGATTGAATCCAAATATACATGATGCCGTGTCATAACGTAATTACCTATTAAACCAAAAGTTTTATGACAAAAACTTTAAGATTGCGAAATTCAATAAAAACCATAAAAGTATGGAAACTTTTGATATGTTTAAGTAATATTCTATTTTTACTAAAACTATTTTCCTTAAAAACAAGATCCTTTTAAATAATACATACCAAAATTTATGGTGATGGTGAAATTATAATTTTTGGTGGGAAGTGGGTGAAATTCGGGATAGGAGGGAAATCGTATTTGGGAGATACGTATTTGGGAGAAACGGTTCGGGTCGAAGCGTTACGAATCGAAACGGTTCGGGTCGAAACAAACAGAACGCGTCGAAACGGTTCGCGTCAAAACGGTACGGGTCGAAACTCGTCCCGACCCGAAACCCTTCTAATTTCTGCAGCCCTTAAAATTACATATTTGACCCATTATCTAATATTATTTGTTCTTTGGTAACAAGTCAAAATGCCATTTTAAGATTATTAATTTCTGCAGACTGTGCGACCCTTAAACATTGCTTATTTTGGTCAACTAGGATTACGACCCGCCGCAATGCGGCGGGGATTCTTTATTTATAACCAAGTCGATCTACGACCCACACGTTATGTTAAACCTGTCAAACGGGGTAAAAATAGACGATGTAAAAACGTTCACCCACACACGCACGTTGCGTCGTGTTAACTCGCAAAATTTAGAACGAAACGTAAAAACGTTAAGCCAAAGACACAGCTGTGATGTGTTAAGTCACAAAATCTAGAACCAAGCATAGAGCGAAAAATTTGCGAAAAATTGAAACTATAAATGACCAAAGTTGAAAGTAAAAAAAGTTATGAGGATAGATTGCAAAAGATAAAAAGTTTTGGGTTAAAAGTAAAAAAACAAATAGTTTTGGGTTCAAAGTAATTTATGAAATACTTTTGGGTGAAAAGTAAAAAAAAAACATTTTTTTTGAAACCCCCAAAGCCAAGGTTACGACAACAATATGCATAACAATTTTTTCTTTGAAAACCCCCAAAGCACACCCCGCGTTGCGGCGGGGCGTAAAACGGTGTCAAATAGTACTAATGTCACACAACCGTCATCGACAACCAATACTGACTTGACCTATAATATGCGTATTGCGACGAACCTGTCAAACATGGAAAAATAGAGGTAAAAACGTTGAACCACACATGCACGTTGCGTCGTATTAACTCGAAAAATTTAGAACTATACGTAAAACGAAAATTTGCGAAAGATGAAATGTATAAGTGACAAAAGTTGTGAAGTTAAATTGCAAATAATGAAAAGCTTTGGGTTAAAATTAAAAAAAAAAACAAATTATGTAGGGTTAAAATTGGAAAAAGGTACAAACCTTTGGGTTAAAAATAAAAAATCAAGTTTTTTTTTTGAAAAACTCATAAAGCACAACTTACAACTAATAATGCACAAAAAGTTTGCAAACTTATATAGGTTTTAATGTACAGTTAGACAATTCTAAAACAAAAAATACATGTTTGATGACAACAAACATCAAAATGGTTTGCGGAGTGAAACTAGATTTATTGAAGCTATTATATTCAAGGTGAAAGATACTGAGGCATAGATGATAATGTTCTAGAAAAATACCCGTACCAGACTCTGGTACCGAAAATGCTAAATGTCGGTACCGAAAATCGAGTCGGTTCGGGAAATTCGTTACCAGTACCAGTACCGGTTCTGAACCGGTACCATTTGCTCATCCCTACGACGCCCCACTAACGGACGGGTATAAAAGGTTGGCCCATAAGGAGATATTATACATTTTATTTCACCAATACTACCCCCATTCTACCGTACATGAGTGTTAATTTTTTTTTTTTTGAACTGTAAATTTCATTAGAAACCCCAACTGACTCAAACCGAGTCAACCACAACAAACAACATAATTACAAAATTACACCAGGTTTCCCATGTTAAATCTATAAACCTCGTCCTACTTTTCAACCAAAGGAACCCGATCGATTTAACTTCACTTATATTGTCTGCAATACGCACCGGAATGGAACCGAACCTCGCATTATTCCTATCGCTAAACCGAACTTGTGTAACACTAAAATCAAACCCTTTAAACAAAATTGCATCCTCTATAAACACAATGGGAAAGCACTAATACAAAACTTCATCCACGTTTTCGTGTACCTGTGATTTAATGGTATTTCATTTTTTAAGATTAAACTATTATACTATACATATCACTATTTAAAGCATGATTTTTCAAGATGATATAATATAATTATAAGTAAATTACAAAAAGCCCCGCACACAAGGTTTCATTGAATGTAATACACAAAATGGTAAAATTGTGTTTCTTTCCCCTATCACATATCCTCCCCTCAAACCGCCCCCTTCTTAATTATTGAACAATCCCATTTAAAATAAAATTTGATCAGCGCCAATTTTGCAAATTAAATTTTTTGTTTCCCTCTCTTGATCTTAAACTAATAATAGACCAAAGATTAGCGGCAATTCCCTTTAAAATTTTTATTTTTCCCTTTCCACACTCAACACTACAGTAGGAGATTTCTCTTTCTGAAATAGGATTGAGGTTTGATTTCGCTACAGCAGAGTACACTTTGAGGTTTGATTTCGCTTTCTGATATACGATTCTATTGTACTTTGTTGAGATTTTGTTGGATATTGTTGCATACCGTAATATAAAATTAGGTAAAGGTAAATACTAAATTGGTATAGAAGTAGGAGATATATGATTCTAGTATGCCTGCCTATTCTTGATTCGAACTTTGAAAGGTAGTAAAGTAAAAGAAAGCCAAAATTAAACTTGTTATTGTCTTTAAAATAGATAAACAAATTCTATTATGCTGTATTGTTGTTCAGTTAAATCGAAGTGCGAAATTGGAATCGAAGTTGTTAATCTGTCTTGCTGCAGTAATTTGTTCTGTTCATGCTATTGATTGTTGAAAAGGTACAGTTTTCTCTGCCCAAATTATACCCACAATTTTGTTTGTTCTTTGAGTTCTGTTGATCTTGAAGATACACAGAAAACATCAAAGAAAACTTACAATCACTATGCTAACTGTTAATTTTTGTCATCATTTGTTGACCTTTCAAAGTTTTTTTTTAATCTTACTTGTTAATTCAAGTTAATGTATCTATAATTGTAAATATCTATTTGTTATGTGTTCATACTTAAAAGTATTATGTAGGACTGTAGGTGTAGTCTCATTGCCATATGAGTTACTTCTTTATCATTTATGATCCTTGAAGCAAAAAAGCAATCTCAACCAGACCCTTTTTAAAGAAGGATACAACATCTCTTTTATAGATAAAGTTGGATTAAGATAACTAACTTGGCCAAGATGTTGGACCCGAATATGAACGCACTATGACACGGATAGCACACCATGATCTAAATATCTAGATGGGTCAAATGACGAGTGGGCAAAATAGTCCATTTAACTTGAAATTTGTAAAAGGACCTCACGTTTCTACTTTCGTTTGTTTACATTTGTTGTTTTTAGTTTGCTTACATTTTAAATTGTTGACATCAACAGGCCATTACCTACCAACATTTCTTCATATAAGGTATCTTCATAGACTTATAGACTTCATGCTTTCTTACTGGTTTCGTAAAAGAACCGACATTATTTGTGGTACTGGTAGTTCATATGTTTATTATATTATTCAATTTCTTGTATAGTTTAGATTGTAATATACAGGCATCAATCAAAATGATGGTTGAAATACCTAGTTTTCTAATGATTATACTTACAACTAATATTAAAAATACAAACAGTGGTGAACGGATTAGATCAAGATTTACAGGTATAATGGCAAACAAAAGTAGGCAAAATCAAAGTGCACAAAGACAAATCACTGATTATGAGAGAGAGAAGCTATTAAGGGTTGAAGAAAACAATAAGAAACTAGAAGCTTTGGGATTGAAAAGGATTGCAAATTCGTTGGTAGATAGTCAAATGAAGAAAAAGAAAGTGAAACCACCATACAATAATGTGAGGGATGTAGACTATATTCCTGATAATGGTGATGATAGTGAGGAAGATCACCAAGAAGTTAATAAAAGTGTTAAAGTATCCAAAAAGGTAATTAGATTATGAAGTTTTATTTTTTTTTACTTTGTAAACATCTGTGTTCTAATGAACATGACATTTATTATAGCAACGTCCTCCACAATATATTGCACCACTATCCATGAATAGAATTGCTAATTTAGCAAGGAAGAATCGAGTGACCGCTTCAAAGGCCTCCAAAGAGTTTCCATTGGATTTAAATGCCACGAAAGAGAATCAACGTAGGTCAACTATCACCATGGGTGACCTAATCTCAAGAACGCAAAGGGAGTTAGTGAATAACAAAAAGGCAACACCCAATTGCATTAAAGGGAGATCAAAGGGACGATCGCTTCTTATTGATGAGGATGATTACGAGGATGATGGGATGTTTCAAGGTATTATATTGTTGATCTTTAAATTTATTTAATTAAAACTACTCTTTATTTTAACTTATTTATGCTTTTACATGTTAATGGTTTAAATATGAAACTAGATTGTTTGGAAACTGACGAAGATGAAGGGGATATTATGAGATCTCAAGGTACTTTTGTTGAGTGATTTAAGTATATGTGTGTTTGTTGTTTTAATATTTTTGTTATGCTATATAATTGTATCTTATTCCAAATTACAAGATTTACAAGATGAGGCTGATCAAGACAAAGAGTATGAATACATGGAAGATATGACAATTGCAAATAACGAAAATGATATAGAAACAAATGATATTAGTGAGGATTTGGAAGAAGAGGATGATGTACATCACCTCGAAATTGAACAACAACAGCACCCTGAGTTAGAAAAAGCAATAGGTTTGATTTAACTATATATATATGTATGTGTGTGTGTCTATATACATATATAGATATATATTTGTAATTACTACTTGTACACAGGAATTTCTAAAACCACTAAAAGAGGACCAACAATGTTGCATACTGTGCACATGCGGAAGTTTGACGAGCGTGAGGCCATTATTTGTAATGATTTTGGGCAACCCATTGGTCCGATAAGAGAGGGGAAGGATGTGGCTGGAGAGTTCTCTCGATTTTTGGGTACAATAGCTCGTAATCATAGTTATGCACCATTGATCTATAGTTCATGGCAGAAGGTACCACATAAAGAAAAGATATGGGAGTATGTTTTGGTAAGGTTTTTTTATTATCGATTCATTTATTTGTTTGATTTTCATTTTTAACTAATGATAGCCTTTTAAAAGGAAAAATACGATGTGCCTGATGCTGCTAAGAAGTGGGTTTTAAAAAGTATTGGAGAATTATATAAGGTACACAAATGTCGGTTTAAGAAAAAACACTTCTATCAATTTAAGGACAACAAAACAAGGTGGAAGAATCGACCTAAAGATATTCAAGAGGCTGATTTCTCACAATTGTTACGTTTATGGAGTAATGAAGACGTGGCGGTAATTTTTTTGATATTTTTTTCATTAATCGTATTTGCTATTTAGAGTTGTCTACTAGTTGATTTGTATATACTATGTGTGCACAAAAACGCTGTTTACGAGCCAAGGAATCCCGTATGTGTCAAAAAAATATGCACACAGCCGGTCCAAAAAGTTTTGCTAGGATTCGTGAGGAGATGGTAAATATTTTTATTTTGCTTGTGATTTAACTTTTTATGTTGTTTAACATATTTCTTTATTGATGTTTATGTTATTATGAATACAGAAAAATGATGACCCAAACCAAGAGTTACCAACCTTAACCCAATTGTTTGAACGAACGCGTAAGAGGACAGAAGGACGTGTATATGTTGATACATATGATGACACAACAAGAAAAATTGTAAGTCCTTTCTACGTTTAATCTTATGTATATATCAACGTTCCTTGTTAACTGTATGTAATCCTCAATGTTTCATGTGTGTTAGTAAACATAAGATTAATATGATTCCCATGAAAACAACAATCCCATAGTCTAGAATTCTGTTTCTTTGGTTTAAGCTCTTGCATATATTACTTGTTTAATAATTTGTATATCTGTGACATATTTGTTTAATATATTTTAGTCTTTAGTTTTATGTTTATATTCTAATATTAATTACTTGATTTAATGTTTATACCACTTTGTGAAAATACTGGAGTGTTTGTATTTTGAGTTATTTACATGCATATTATGAGATTCACCCATAACATGATTTCAAGTATAAAAAGTTATTTTGACAATATTTTTTTATAATATTGAAGGAACAAATGAAGAACTACAAGCCTACAGAGGACGATAATGCCACGGTAGATCCTTTTTTGGTTGTAATGAATAAAGAAAACTATGGATATCGTCGACTTTATGGTAGAGGCGTTACAAATACATTAGTGAAAAAGGTAGATGGTGCTTGCACATCATACATGATTCCGGAAGGGCTGATGGAATCATTTAAAGCAAACGTTGAAGTTGAGAAAAACCAGTTGTTGGAAATGCGTAAAGAGATTGAAGAAGATCATGAAAGAAAAAAGGCTGAGCTGGAAGCTATGCAAAAAGACATTGACAGCCAACGACAAAACTTAGAAGCTATGATGCAGAAAGTTATGAAACGACTGCCTGTTGGAGATCGAGATGAGTAGAATGTTTCAATTTCTTTTTATTATTGTAATGATACTTTGTGTTGACCACTTTGTTATTAAAGTTTGAACAAGTACGTTAAAGTACACTATTTCTCTATCAATGATATTTGTCATTAGTTATTCTAGTGTAATTGCGATTCAATGTATATCGAATAATAGCAATAAAATCTATAGTACAAAGTTGCATTTGGGTATAAAAGGTTTCATTTGTTGTAACTAAAATTTGTAAAAAAAATGTTGCATTTAGTGTAAAAAAGGTTGCATTTTTCCTAATAAAAAGAAAATGATAGTTGCATTAACTCTAAAAAAGGGTTACGTTTTTGTAACTAAAACATATTGAAGGTTGCATTTACTTTATAAAAAGTTGCATTTGAGTGAAAAAAAGGTTACAATTTTGTAACTAAAATATAAAGAAAAGTTACATTTGAGTGTTATAAAAGTTGCATAGAAAAAAAGTTGCATTTGTATACTAAAAGCAACACTTAAGAAAAAAGTTGCATTAGGCCCTAAAAAGTTGCATTAGATCTAATGCAACTGCTTCTAGTGTAGCCCCCGATAAAAAGTTGCATTAGGCCTAATGCAACTTTTTCAAGACTTAAAGCAACATTTTTTAGGGGTTACCCTAGCTTCATTTTCTTGTAGTGTCATAACCATTTCATCGTCCTTGACGGCTCGAATGAAATGGTTGCGTGCCATTTGATCTGCTACTCCGCCGATCTCGAGGCACTTATTATTGTAGCGGACGACAAACGACTCCAGAGTTTCGTTGTCTCTGCGCCAGATGTTCATGACGTCCATGGAATCGCGTTTGTGACGTCGCTGCTGGCTGAAGTGTGCAAGGAATCACGCTTGCAGGTCTTCAAATGAAGCTAGTGATCCCACTGGCAAAGAACCGAACCAAGCCCTCGGCAGACCCGTGAGGGTTTGGGGGAAAAAATGACACCAAGTGGCTTCATCCCACTTGCCATTGCACCCCGCGCTGGTGAAAATGTTCATGTGGTCGTCTGGGTCGGCCGACCCATTATACTTCCCAATTGTTAGTGGGAATTTAGTCATTGTAACGTTGGCGTGGGCAATCTCCGGCACAAAGTTTGAGTTTTGGGCCGCGGATTTTGGTCTGTAGGCCTAGGTTTGGTTGCGCTTAGCCGCGCGGAGGTATGTAGTGCGGGGTTCCGCTGGAGGGACATAATTGTTCCCTCCTGGTCGGCTGTTAGTTGCGTGGGATTCCCCGCAATATGTGTGGTCGTCCGGGTCGGTACGACCATACCCTTCGATGTGGGACTGCGGTCCCAGGCGGCTGTGGATGCCGGAGCCGCGATGGGCTGTAGACTGCCGCCTAGTTTCTCCGTGAGGGCCTAGGCGGCTCTGTATAGGGCCTCTGCTGCGTGACCCATATGAGGAATCGTCCTCATCGAGCGTGCAGACATCGCAGTAAGAGGAACCGCGGTCCTCGTGCCTACTGCGAGAGTCTGGGTATGTGGGGACCCTGCCGTCGTATTGCAAGATACGACCCGCAGGTGTATGTGGTGCGGGGGTGGGACCGCCTGGAATTTGCGCTTCAGCGCAAGCTTTATTGTATGCTACGACCAGCATAGTTTGTTGTTGGAAATACCAGGTATGGAGGTCCTTGCCTGGAGGTAACATAGTAGCATACTATGAAAAATCTGGTGCAGATGCGGGGGGAGTGCCCCCTGCTGCAGATGTGCCTATATGGCCAACATTTTGGGCTGGGGAGCAGTCCCCGCAGGCCCTGGGTTTGCGGGGTTTAGATTTTCCCCGGTCGCATTATTTGGACGATCAGACATGATCTCAAGAAAGAAAGAGATGTGAAAAAAGTGCTAAGAGTAGTGGTGGGCGCCAATGATGAAACAATGGTTAACCAAGAGAGGTTAATTCACTGGTCTCGTCAAGTAGGGTTAATCCCTTCTTTCCAAGGATCGGTGGCTGGACCGTCAGCTGGGCTGTCTCCTGCACAAGGAAAACACACCGTGACTCGTAACGAGGAGGAAGAGGTGGGGGTTGCTCCTTGTTACCACTCTCCGGCGTGAGAATCAGTAATTTTCTTGAGAAGCAATGTGTGTGATAGTAGTAGTGGTGAGAGAGTTGTGAAGAGATACCTCAAACCTGGTTTGGGATGGGTATTTATAGCCGAGGAGTGAATGAGGGTGGTTGAGTTGACAGACTGACGACGCGCCGCCCTTATGCAGGTGTGTCAGGCTTGTCGGCTGTGGAGGTGAAGCCACGTCCTACTGCGGTGTCAATCTGTTGCTTACGTATGGGCTGACAGGCGACTGTCATTGGTACCACTTGCACTGCAGTGTCAGTCCTACTTGCCTCGCGGGCAGGATGCAGTGCCGCACCGCATCGCTGCCTGTGGTAACCGCTGTTGTTTCCGCGTTCCCACTCTGGCGAAGACTGCGGGATGCGGTGCTAGGCCGCATCGCCGCTTATGGTGACTGTTGCTGTTGTCCAGATTCCTTGTCATGGCGAAAGTGTTCATAGGATGCGGTGCTGGGCCGCATCGCTATGCGTACACCCGTTTTCATACACAAGATAAGGAGATATTCATAGGATGCGGTGCCAGGCCGCATCACTCCTGCCTATCTTCATTTTCCAATCACTTGACAGATTGGATTCGATAGCTGTGTTCGCGTGTGCCCGCACGGACACAGATAAGTTCTTTCTGGTGGGGGTTTTTGATAATGGTAATGGTCACTCGCGGTCGTGCTGACGCGGGATCTGGGACCATACCACTTCAATAGTTAACCGGGTTCCATGCCTTCCCAGTTCCAACATTCGGGTTCATGAGTCAACCCGGTTGTGTAGATCGTTGTGTTATATTTGGTTTAGATGGTGAATGAGGACTAGTATTAAAGTTGGTAGGTATCGAAGAGGAATTAAATGAAGAAGAGTGGGCAGGTGGATTAGAGTGGACAGAATGTGGGTGGTGGGCTCAGTGGGTCCGTGAGAGTTTGGCTAGATATGACTATAGGAGTGATGTTTGCTGAATTATATTTTTCATAGGTGTTTGATGGATGGAAGGAGATATTTGAGGGGGGGGAGGGTTGCCGGTAGTGAGGTGTGGGAGTTTGTGTAGATAAAATGATACCTAAAAATTTATTAAAAAAAGGAATAATAAGATGTGAACTTGATTAAGAATGAAATGGAAATTGAGTCACCACAAACTCCACATGATGGGAGTGATAAAGGCGGCGACTTGTAGGATTGTAACATTTGTAAGTCGACTTAAAATTTGAGTATCCCATAAAGATATATCTTTCCGAGCTTGGGTGAAGTTTGGATTTGACGTACGGGCGAAGCCATGGATAGCATAAGCATCCAAATGATTTGGGTTTGGTGCAAGTTAGGTTCTTTTGGTAGAGGAGGGTATTTGGTGTTTTGAGATCAAGAATTGGTGAGGATAAACAGTTGATTAGGTAAAAGGAGGTTTGAAAGGCATGCGTCCAAAAAAAATTGTGGAAGCCGAGCATAGTGAAGTAGAGATAAACTGGTCTCTACAATGTGACGGTGACGACGTTCGGCAACACCGTTTTGCTCCAGGGTATGCGACGGGGTTGTAAAGAGAGTGATTCCTTGAGATTGGAGATAGGCGGTCAGACCAAAGTACTCGCCACCATTGTCGGTAAAAAGCGAGATTAAAGGTGTTTGAAATTTTTTTTTCTACTAGCAATTTGAATTGTGGAAATAAGATGGACACATTAGATTTATGTTTCATCGGGATTAGCCAAATATACTTAGTATGAAAATCAATAAAAATAACATAACAGGTAAAACCATGTAATTGATTTTTCTATCGGTCCCCAAACTTCCGAATATATTAATTGTAAGGGTTTGGTGGTAGTAAATGAGTTCATGCCCAATGAATCTACTTTTATTGATAGAGCACTAATTACAATGAAAATTGAGAAGATTAAAAATTTAAACCTTAGCATTTGGCTATTTTCTTTAAAATCCGGGTAGAATGTTGCCAAAGCTTGTGATGCCAAGAGGCGATGTGGTGGACATTGCGTTTATTTGAGGTGACAAAGGAAGATTTGAATAGTAGACATCAAGGTAATTCCACCAAAACATGGTTAGTCTTACATAATTTGGCTTGTTGGACTTTGTAGGTGTGTTGGGAGGCAGGATCAATACTCGTTTGAGTGTTAAAGCTGTGATACCATATGAAGTATTGAGAGAATGATTCAAAAAGCTATATTGAAAAGAAATAGTACAACAGCTTAAATAAGCCAAACACAACAATCAAATTCAATATACAGAGACTATCTAGGCTATGGTTACGGTCAACAACCACCTCAAATCCTATCTAAATATATGCTTGAATTTAAAATCAAAACAACTAATTTACATTATTGTAATTGACACTAATATACTCATTCATACTTTGTACGGGAAGACGAACATGCATCTAAAGCAGCATCAAGCTCTAAAATCTCATCATCAGTTTCTACAGCAACCTCTGTTGCCGAAGACGTAGAAACTGGAACTTGAACAGACACAGCGTCTTGAATCGAAGTAACAGTACTGGTTCAGAAATCATAGGCTCTTGAACAGGTTCTGGCTCCGGAATAACCGCCGGTGGTTGTTGAAGATCAACCTGAGGTTGAACAACCACGGGCTCTTGAATATCACCAACAAAGATGTGATCTAAACCATCTCTAATGTTTAACCATTGCAAATCAGATTCTGGATTGTAGTTGTCTTGAAGAATAGCACCACACAGGGGAGTCAGAACTGGGCATGCATCAGTTCTTGTGGACTTGTTAATCTTCGTACAATCCTTGAAAATACGATTACCCATTGGTTTTAGACCGTACGCAAGCAAAGTTCCTTCGAATGAAAGATTCGGCAACAAATGTCGAAAGATAATACAATGGAATCGAGGATACAAAAGCATCAGTCGCTTATCATTCGCCTTTAGACCAATCTGCTGTTTGAGAGCTTGGAAAATCATTAGAGAAAAATTGTATGGCTGGTTGTAGGGTAACCCAATCATCCCAGACACAAGATCATTACTCATCGTATCAGTTCCCGATTTTCGTGGAGACAAACACTGCATCAACACATGAAAGAAGAATCTCCACTGCCCGAGAAACATTGCCTTGGAAATCTCCTTTTTATCAAAAGAACCAGCATAACCGAAGGATCTAACTCCACGTTCCCGTATTTGACGCACATAACACGTGCTACCATGATCTAAGTCACCAAAACGGAGAGCCGCACGAATAACCTCCTCCGTGATAACAATAGAACTCCCAGAAACAGTCGCTTCGATAGTATGATCAACAACCCGAGCTGTACGCCAAAAATCATCAATATACGCTTGCACTAGATGAATACTTTCTGAAATCGCGAAACCAATTCTTGAATTTCGAAGAAAACGAATAATATCGGCATATCCGGCTCCACCACGAATGTTTACATCTAGCAAAGCAGTTTGATTATGACCTTTGTGAAACTCACGAACCGGATGCGGTTGTTCGTCCATTCCTGTTGAAAACAAGCCATAAACGAAACACATGCATCAGTGATAGTTGTCAAATAGACTAAGAAGCTAAACATTTAGTTTACACATAGTAAACTTTAAAATACATAATGTCGGCAATAATTTACTGTCACATAGACGAAAACACATTGGACACACAGTTAATGTATGAAAATCACTCTCAAGTATCTTAATACAGAGTAAAATGCTCGGAGATCTAGACTGTATCCCAACTAACTCGGAACAATCTAACTTTTAGATCAACACTCAACTACACAATTTGGACCTGAATTAACTGTTAACAATCTTAATACCCTTTTTAAAAAAAGAAAAATAAATGCACAGTTAATTCGATCTAAACACAAACTACTCTGAAATGGCCCTGTTAGAAACGTGGTCCTGAACCTTGGGCCTGTTAATCAATTCAAGTCAAATCTCAGGATGAGATAAAACATCAGAACAGAAAAACTCTACAACAGTGACTGTTTCACTAACCACAAAAATACTCAGGAGTCAACAAATAACCTCGGAGCTGAAATGTGTTCGGACAGAAACATGACACTTCATAATCCTTTGACCAAAAAGAAATTAAAACTCGGGACATGATTTATAACAAATAAACTCGGAACTGTCAAAATATGAAGCTCGGGACTGTTAAACTTCACATTAAACTCGGGCAGTTGGATAAATTAAAAACTCGGGACAGTTAAGCGGAGTCAGTTGAAACTCGGAGGTAGACAGATTTGAAACTCGGGGCTGTTTTGGACTGTTATAATAACTCGTGACCATGTTTTTGCATATCGGAAACTCGGTCCAAAGCAGACAGAAACTCGGAGCAGACATGGTCACGATAACACTCGGAACTGAACTGCACGTTGAAAACTCGGGACAAAATTGTTTAAAGAAACAGCACATTCTTGGACTGTGTTACTCGGATACCTATCAAAACGATTTGGAAATAAAACTTTAGCAAACTCGGTATGATTCTTGGAGATAATAAATTCGGAGACAGAAACTCGGGGCCGCTGGTTTAAACTCGTATACTCGGGAACGGTTCAGAACAGGAAACTCGGGACAGACTGAGGTTAAAGTCAAAACCTTATCATCGACACCAATCTTGATCTCTCCGAACTTACGGAAGAGAAGAAGATTGAGTTCTCAAAGATTTTAACAAGTTTTTATATGAACACAACTTTAAGAGAGATCAAAAGATGTAAAATTCAAATTCTCTATCATCTTCTTCACACAAACTAAGTTTCGCGCCAAGAACATGCTCAAACAAGCAACAATTTTCACATGAACAAACACATACAAGAGCACATTCATACAAGATTTCCAACATGAGAAGGCTCAAAAACACCCAATCAAACAAGTTTCTTCAACATTCATCAACCCAAACCTCAAGAACACCAAGTTCTTGAATCTAATCTCAAAACCCCCAAATTTTCTACAAAAACCCTAACTTCAAGAACACCAAAATCAACACATGAAACCAACAATTTGTAAGATATCACAAAGATTTAAGCATGAAATCATCAAGAAACATGAATACAAAGTTCAAATCAAACCCTAGAAAATAAATTTCTTACCAAACAAGACACCATTAGATGAAGAAGGTGAAGAACACATACCTTGATGATGAATACTTAGTTGTTATGACCAAGAAGCAAGGAAAGAAGAATGTATGGAGGTGTGGAGAGGATAGTTGATGAAGGGGAAGAAGGAAGAATGAAACCTCAGAGGTTTTGAAAGATGACAAGAGTAAAAGACTAAAGAAAATCGGACCAATATGTAAATGAAACTCGGTCCCGAAATTTTTTTTTTTTTTTTTTTTTTTTTAAGTCGGACTAATTAATCTATTTTCACTTTACACCCTTAGTCTTTGCTCAACTCAATCAATCTTACCTAAAAGTTTTGAACTCTTCAACAAAACCATTTAACCCTTCTAATTTAGAAAAACGAACAAATCGAGATCGAAAAAATCTTAACGCTTGAAAACCGAATTTCTATCGACTTTCCCTCCCGATGAGATTACCCAACACTTAGATGAATCTCACACGACCGATTTTTCAAAGAAAACTTATTTTAACCTTACCAAAGTTGATGTTTAACACCTTATTAAATATTTTTCACGACCCTAGAGTATTTCAAATGAGTTAACTCGCACATAGAAACAAGAAAGCAAAATCTTTTTGTGATTTTTTTTTTTTGACTAAAATGGGAATTAAACCTACGAACGTATTTACACTAAATTATCTTTTTGCGAAATCGGAGCAAAGGAATCATATCGGTTTTTCTGTCTGTATACAACACAAAAACCATGGCATTTAGCTTTAATGTTTTAGAATAATGTTGACAGTTCAAGACGTTCAACGGTATTGTGATCCACTTAAGTTTTAGCACGCTTTCGAACACTGTTTTCGAGATATGGTAATTAAGTGTATTAAGCTGACAGTAACTATGTTTACCCACCTCAGAATATACTCCCGTATCAAGGTATGCGCAAGAGATCATCTTACTGGTGAGTATACCATTTATCATCTGTTTTTGGCGTATAAGCTAATGTGAGATACTCACTTATTTGGATTTCAGATGCAAAGGGCACAGGAGCAAGTCATTTGTGATAGAATCACTTATTGAGGATAGACTTGACTCCCGCAAGATTTTGAGGGACATGTGATTGTTTATCACTTATTCGGGTCGGGTGCATCATGTTTTGAAGATATTTACACGTATGTATGGTATCATGGAAGATCTAGACTTGCGTCCCCGTTATTTTTCGGTAAAAGAAGCAACCATGATACCCAGATGATAAACAGCATAAAGACCACGTATCTCAGAACCTCGGCAATCTATCAAACGAAATTACGGTACCAAGACCATATATCCGAGAGATGCGCCACACGAGCTACGCAGTTCATTATGTTTATATACCAAAAACAGGTTCTTATTTACGCGTAAAACCTACCGATGCAACGTATAATGAAGCTGCCACATTTAACAGTTAATCTCATATATATATAGCCATAGTCCTGCACCAAATACGACTAACCGATGTACTATCATTTCCCTTATATCTCAACACGACTTCATTTTAGATTTTTCAAATGTTTTTGTATTTTTCTGAAATTTATCCTACAACTAAGTAAAATATTTTTGGAGTTTTTCAATTTTTTGAAAGCGGTAAGAACTATACAGAAAAGATAAAATAAAGTTTCTATGCGAGTTTTGAAAGCATTTTACTCTGGGTTGATCATGCCAATCATTCGGACCAGATTTTCAAATCTAGCCCGATCGAATGTTTTCGTAAATAGGTCGGCAAGATTATCCAAGGTGTCTACCCTAACCACTTCTATTAACCCCTTCTCAGCACAGTCGCGAATAAAGTGATGCCTAACATCTATGTGCTTAGTGCTTGAGTGATTTACCGGATTGTTTGTTATGGAAATGGCAGAGTTATTATCAACAAGGATAGGAGTTCGAGTAAAATTCAAACCGTAGTCCCTCATTTGCTGCTGAATCCACAAAACCTGAGCACAACAGCTTGAAGCAGCAATGTACTCGGCCTCGCACGTGGATAGAGAAACGGCAACTTGCTTTTTGCATTGCCAAGAGACAAGACGGTTTCCAAGAAGTTGTGCGCCACCAGAGGTTGACTTTCTGTTCATCCGGCACCCTCCGAAATCTGCATCAGCATACGCCATCAAATCCAGACCACCTTCAGCTGGATACCACAATCCAAGCTTAGGCGTTCCTTTCAGATATCTGAAAATACGCTTGACGGCTTTCAAGTGCGACTCCTTCGGAGTTGATTGGTACCTAGCACACAAACAAACAGAGAACATAATATCTGGTCGTGAAGCAGTAAGATACATCAATGAACCTATCATTGCTCGATATAGAGTCGGATCCACTTCAGGATCTTTCTCATCATCGGGTGAAAGCTTGAGATTTGTCGGTAGAGGCGTGTCATAGGGTAAGCTATCTTCCAATCCAAATCATTTGAGAATCTCGTGGACATACTTTGTCTGGTGCACGTACGTCCCGGTTTTTTCTTGACTCACTTGAAGACCTAGAAAGAATGATAACTCGCCCATCGCGCTCATTTCAAACTTTGACTTCATCACCTTCTCAAACTCACGACACAACTCTTCATTTGAAGAACCAAAGATTATGTCATCAACGTAAATTTGCACGATCAGAAAATCTCCCCCTTTCTTCAAAATGAACAATGTAGAGTCGATTGCACCACGCGAGAACCCATGCTCCAAAAGATGCTTTGACAACGTCTCGTACCATGCTCGAGGGGCCTGATGGAGCCCGTAGAGAGCCTTGTCCAACAAATAGACCTTGTTGTCTGACCCTGGAGCTTCGAAACCCGGCGGTTGGGACACATACACAGTTTCATGCAATTTCCCGTAAAGGAAGGCGCTTTTCACATCCAACTGATAGACTTTGATACGCATGTGTGCAGCAAAGGCTAGAAACAAACGAATAGCTTCCAGTCTCGCCACCGGTGCATAAACTTCTGTATAATCAATCCCTTCTTCCTGATTGAAGCCTTGAACAACCAACCGTGCCTTGTTTCTGACGACGACACCCTTATCGTCCTTCTTGCACTTGAAAACCCATTTCGTGTTGATTGCATGCTGGCCCTTAGGAAGATCGACCAAATTCCACACCTTTAACTTGTCGAACTAAGCTAACTCTTCTTGCATCGCCTCACACCAAGAATTATCCTTCAGAGCCATTTGATAGTTCTTCGGCTCTATCTGAGAGATAAAACATTCATGTAGGCTAAGATTGTAGATTTCCTCTTTCTTGATAGCAAAGAATAAACATTGCATTTCTGAAATACTCCTTCGCGTTTGCACTCCCGCAGTTGGATTCCCAATAATATTATCAACAGGATGATGAATATTTGTTCTTGGAACTGGGATTGCCGGAGCTTGAAGATTGTTTCCCAAATTCGATTGAATCTCCCCCTCAGCATGTGCATTACTACTAGAAGCTCCACCATTACCAGAAGACGCATCAACATTTGGATATGCTGAAAAGTCAACGTATAGATCTCCACTTGTAGTTTGAGCAGCTGCATTGGGGATCTGCTCAGCAACAACGTCATTTACGGTCGAAGAATCAGCGACTGGAACACTCGAAGACACATTTGTAGGAATACTTGCTCTCCAGCTCGCATCCACTTCATCTTTGTTCACAAGATGTGTGTATACAACCTCCGAATCTTCTTCTGAAACATCAGGAAGATCAAACGAATCAAATAGTTTATCATAATCATAACCACTTTTGGGACCGAATTCGGACGGTGGAGGATCGAAACTCAAAGGAGTTATGTCAAACACGATCTCCACTGTTCGCTTCTTGATGTTATAAACGCGTTTGTTTGGAGTTCCATTGGCATAACCCAAAAAGAAACCAATTTCACCAACTTCCCCCATTTTCGGAGTATCTTTGGTGCGTTTGATAACACACTTAATCCCAAAAGGTTGAAAACCAGATAGGTTCGGTTTCCTGCCTTCAAGCAATTCATAACAAGTTTTATCTTCTCTTTTGACAGTAAGCACATGATTTAACACATAACATGCAGTGTTCACCGCCTCGGCCCAGAAGAAAATTGGCAATTTTGATTCAGAAAGCATAGTGCGGGCCGCCTCAATTAGGGTACGATTCTTCCGTTCTGCAACTCCGTTCTGTTGAGGAACATATGGAGCGCTGAACTGATGAATTATTCCCATTTCCCGACATAACTCATCCATATACTGATTCTTAAACTCAGTGCCGTTGTCACTTCGGATTTTCTTAATAGGAAGTGAATAATTTTTCTCAAGTTGTTTGAATAAATCTCTTAAAATACCAGCGGTTTGATCCTTTGTTTTTAAGAAAAATACCCATGAGTAACGTGAGAAATCGTCAGTGACAACTAAGCAATAAGACATACCACCAATGCTAGCAACATGGATCGGGCCGAAAAGATCCATGTGAAGCAACTCAAGTGGTTTTTGGATTGAGTTAACTGTTTTCGGTTTATGAGGCTTTCGTTTGATTTTTCCTTTTTCACATGATTCACATTTGTTGTGCATATTAAAACTACGTAAAGGAACCCCCAACACCAAGTTGTTTTTCACTAAGTGGTTCATTTTTCGCAGATGCACGTGGCCCATTCTCCTATGCCAGAGATACGATTGATCTTCAGTCGCCTTTGAAAGTAGACAAGTCACTGGAGCAGATGAGTTAACCAACGGGCGCATATCCATGACATAAGTGTTATTCACCCTTGGAGCCCTCATAACGATCCAATCTTCAGGAACAACAAATCCCGGACGCAAAACGAAGCAAGCTTTATCAGTGAACAGCATCGTGTACTTGTTATCACAGATTTGAGAAACCGACATCAAGTTATGCTTCAGTTCTTCAACGTAGTTCACTTTATGCAGCGTGATTTTTCCATTTGACACAGAGCCTTCACCGGTGATGTAACCACCCTTTTCACCGGCAAAATTCACATAACCACCACGAAATTGTTTAAAATTGTTCAATAATTCTTTATTTCCTGTCATGTGTCTGGAACAGCCACTATCGATATACCAAATATAGATAGCCCTCTTCAGCTGCTCCTCAATGCCAGCCATGAATGCACAAGCCTCGTTTTCTACGGAATTTTCTTCCAACCTTTTAGCTTCTGCATCCGCAAATTGCTGCATTTCAGCTGTGGAGATGTTGAATTCAAAGCGTTCTCCTTTTTCTCCATCTTCTGTCTTGCTAGGCTTCTCAACAGTCTCTTCGATCGAAGGACTTTCATTCTCAGTAACATTCCCCGAATCCAACTCTTCCCCAAGAACTTCAGCTACAACTGCAAGCTCCTCAATGCTTGTCTCTTCAACAACCTCTTCATACACTTCTTCGTTCACAATTTCAGCTATAAATGCTTGTGACACGATAGCTCCTGAGATGTCTTCCAAAGCACAACCCCAGTCATAAGGCTCAGTCACACTCTGTAGAGGTTGAGCCACCATAGCATTGTTTGTCGAAGATGTGGTATTTTCAGACCCACTTGAACGAGCACCTGAGTTGGGGTTAGCATTTGATGCATTGTTTTGAGGTCTTAAATTGTTTCCTCGGGAGTTGTTGTCTCTGTCAGATCTTTCCATCTTCGGCTTTCGACAATCACGTGCGAAATGCCCGTAGATCCCGCAGTTGTAACACTTTACCTTTGACATGTCAACCCCCATTCGAGTCTTTGTCTGACCCCCTATGAACTTCCTACCCGTCTTCAGCAGAAACTTCTTCGCTCTACAGACTAACAGAGCCATATTGAGCTGTAGATCAAGGTCTTCCATCTCGTCTTGATCTATCTGATCGAAGTCTTCATCGAGACTTGACGGTTCAACGAGCTTCCCAAGACAGAAGTTCTCGTATGCAGTCATGAAGGACGCCAACAAACCCATATTTTCTTCAATCAACTTCAAACCGCTTGCATCTATCTTAGGAATGTTCACACTTGTTCCTTGAGATTTCTGAGCGCTACTAGAAGAGTACATCCCTTGATTTGAATTGGTTGTTCCATTTGAACTGACAGTGTTGCTTATGAAGGCGCGATCACTCGCAGGACCTTCATTCTCCGAATACAAAGCAACACCGACACCACCATTACTACCCTTATCCGTTGGTTTCGAAGCCTTATACAACTGAGGATCTTGGATCTTCTCGAATTCAGATGCTTGATCTTCCATATTCCAAGCGTAACCCCTCAGCTTCTGAACAACTTCTTCCAATGAAAGCTCTTCGTAGAGAACACCCTCTCTGATCAAAGCGGTGTACATATTCCATTCTCTCGAAAGACAATTCAGAAACTTCTCAACCTTCTCGAATTCAGTGTAGATACCCTCTTTACTTCTATCAAGCTCGCTCAGCAGATGATAAAATCGATTCACTGTGTCATCGAACGATTCATTCTTTAAAGCCTTGAACACAACGAATTGAGTCTTCAAGCGTTCGAGACGTCGTTTCTTGTACATTTCGTTTCCTTCATATCGCTGGATCATACTATCCCACAATTCCTTTGAGCTATTTCTCTTACGGAACGTGTGAAGTATAGATTGTGTCATTGCCATCGTTATCATTGACATAGCTTTCTCTTCACAGTCATAAAACTTTTTCTGGTCGTCAGTAAGCGCCAAGTACGTATCAATCGTCAACGTACGTACTGGAGTAGCTCCACATCCTTTAACGATGCACAACCAGATTTTGATGTCTTTTGCTCGAACATATCTTTCAAAACGCTCCTTCCACTCAGGAAAATCAAGTTCGTTGACCAACAAAGGAGGTTTGTCGTTACTTCCTACCTCAGCATTGTGCTTGAGGTTTTGCACCATTGTAGTCAGATTGTTGTTTGCCATTCTTAGGAAACAACAGTGGACTTCCAACCAGTGAAGTGAGCTTCAATCAGAGTGTGAACCCCGGATCACAGAAACCTGAAATAAACACAGACAATAGAGAAACTCGGACTGGACTGTTAGAAATCAAAAACTCAGACACAAAAAGAACACTATAAAAATTTCGGACACACAGCACTTATACCTCAGACTAGACTAGACTGAGAGTATTAAACTTGGACACTAACTACAAAATAAAAGTAAACTCAGACGATAAACTCGAACTAACACCTAAAAAAAAAATAAACTCACTCCAAGTTAACTAAAACTCGGACACAAGTTTTCTAAACAAAACTCGGACTCAAGTATACTAACTAAACTCGGACATATCAAATGTTATTAAACTCGGACCAATATAACAAGAAACTCTGACTATATATGTTTAAAGAACTTCGGACGTATCAACTATCTCGGACCCTTTTAATATAAAATAACTCAGACTTATATATAAACTAATGAATTCGGACTCAAGGCATTAAAACTCAACTCTGACTTAACTATATAAGGAAATTCGGACCTCAATGAATCTAAACAAACTCGGACAAATAAGTTAAACAAGAAACTCGGACCTAAAATATTTAACTAAACTCGGACTTGACTTTACTCGGACTCAAGCTCAAAAACTCGGACTCAAGAAAGTCTTAGAAACTCGGACTCAACTAAAATACTTACTAAATAACTCAGACTACTAATAAAAAATAAAAATCGGACTAACTAAATAAAACAATAACCTCGGACTCAATGAACAACAATAACCTCGGACTAACTATAAATGAAACAATAACCTCGGACTAACTATAATATATATATAAATTCGGACTACTTATATATGAAACAATAACCTCGGACTCAATGAAACAAACTCGGACTAAGAAAATTTTGAAATAACTCGGACACAAATACAAACTAAACTCAGACAAGATAAAACTCAGACACAATTTACCTAAAAATAGAAAAATTTGGACAAACCTAAACACAAACTCAGACTCTACTAACCCTAATTGGAAAACTCAGACTAGGAAAAAAGCTCAGACTGATTTGAAACTCAGACAAGTTTCAAAACTCAGAAAGAAACCAATCTTCGGAGTATCTCCCCAATGTGACTACACACTGGTTCAACAATACCCCGGAGACACAAACACAAAGTGTAAACCTCAGACCAAGCTTCCAAAGATCAAAACTCAGAATCTTTATCTCCTTCAAAGCTCTGTATGAACAAGAACAAAAACCCCTGTAAAACCCAGATGAAGAAAACACTAAAAACTCTCTAAACTACTCAAAATCCATCATCCAAACACTAGAAATGAATGAAGAATCATGAATAACACACAAAAACTCACTAAAATCTCACTAAACCCTATCAAAGTATGAACTAATCTCACCAAAACCTTCAAACTAAGAACACCTACAGTAGTATGAGCACACTGCTCTGATACCACTTGTAAGGCCTCCTAATCCAAGATCTCACTCAGCTAAAGCAACCAAAAGGTGTGCGGAATCCACCTGATGATCAGCAACTGTAGATGAACACAAGAATGCAAGGATTTGAGAGAGAAATCAAGAATACACAGAGTATCCTTGATGAAGATGAATGACGTCACTCACACAAAGCGCCGCCAGACAAAGAGCACAATGATTAGGGCACAGAAATTCACACAGAAATCGTTACCTTGTCTATTCCATATGAAAGTATATATACAAGGTGAAACCCGGACTTTCAACACTAAATAGAAAGCCCGGACAAAACATAGAGCACAAAGCCAACACAGAGTTTTTGCCACAAAACTCAGACAAGCCTAATCTATACAAAACTCAGACAAAGCTAGTCTAAATAAACTCTGTCTAAAATTAAACTCTTTCCAAAATAAACTCTTTCTAGCCAATAAACTCTTTCTAGACAATAAACTCTTTCTAGACAATAAACTCTTTCCAAACTTTGGACATTGTTCAATAAAGACCCTAAATGTTGGAAGCCTTGCACTTATCACCCAAAAGTGCATTAACAGTGTCAAGCATTATGGATTAAAGGGATTCTAGACGATTCAGAAGGGAAACAAGACTACTCCATTCCAATATTTTGTGATAACAAGTCAACCATCTGCTTGGCAAGAGATCCTGTATATCATGGGAAGAGTAAGCATATAAGAGTCAAGTACCATTTCATTAGAGACTTGATCAAGAAAAGGGAAGTAGCAGTTATATTGTGACAACCCGAACTTTCGAGGCAAGTAACGCTCCATCTTTTGATCCTTACTCTTCGTTGTTTTCCGTTAATACGTTAAAACAGTACATTAATAACTAAAGTATGACGTAATGGATCGCGCATTAACCTTGGCCCAATATCCTAATAGTGAATGGCAAAGAAAACCAGCCCCAACTTGTGTATTAACTAAAACCGGCCCACTTAAGTCACATATTATAGCATATATACACTGCATAATTATAAGGTTTACTTGGGCTTAAGCCCATGTCCGACTAAATGACACACAACCGGCCCAACACCACATTCTTGTTGACTAAGTTAACCAGCCCAACACCTTAATCCTTTCAAATAGGGAATACGTATTTTAATCCAACTAAAACTCTGATTACGTTTAAAACAACAACAAACCCTACAAACCTTCTGATCGCACGAAGTTGGGAGCAGACCCTCTCGTTCGTAAGATATCCCCCCCTCGAGTCAGCATCTTGGTTAGTAACTTCATTACTCGCTTGATTCTGTGTATACATGTCTGATTAATAACGGGTGTTCACGCATGATCCGGTTTAATATTGTTTCTTGATTAGTAATATCTGTAATCTAGGATTTTATTTAGACTTGATGTTATGTGAATTAATTAAAGTGTTTCTTGATGTTGATGTTATGACTGAGATGATGTGACTCGATGCTTTGTCCCTCCTAGTTATGTTATTGCCATTTAACTGATTAAGTAATATGGTTGTGATAATTTGATGAGTTTAGTGAGTGGGTATGTGTTGTCACGCAAGTGTTGGGCCGATCAAGGGCCCAATGGGGCGGCTGGATGTGTGTTGTTTGAAGGTGTACTATTTAATTGATAACCATGTGCACAATCTAATATAAATGGCGGCTATACATGGAAACAAAAGAATTAAATAACAAATGTTGATATATTAGTGTCTTAGAGGTCCAATGATTATGTAGTTAAGTGATCTGATGGATTGGATAGCTGTATGTTAGATGGCGGCCACATGCTTGTAATATTGGTTGATCAAACAAAGTGATAACAGTGATGTTTTAGTAATATTTAATGGTTACTTTGAATATTATGTTGATGACGTGTTTTGACTTGACGCGAATGTCGACTGTGATTGGAAATTTTGAATGGGACGAGTTGGGCTATGGGCTGCACTTAATAGATTGGGTTGAGGGACTAAATGAACATGTCTGATTGTTAAGTGTGAATTATTTGATCAAGCTTGCTAATGATGGGCCGCTAATTACTGTTGTTACTGAGCTACTTTAGGTTGAAGTGTGAATTGGGTAACACGGGCCGCATAAGGGGGCGGGTAATGGGTACCCGAACCTGGGGAGTTGGGTAGGACTAACCTGTTATGTGGATTTGCAAATGGTATTCACTATTAAATGCGTAAAATAGAATATGAGACATGAATTAGGGTTGTAGATATATCATGACCATGATCTGGATGCTTAGTAGGATGTACAAGATGCTATATGTTTATTTATTTGTTGTTTGAGTAGTACATGTAACTAGACATGTGGGTTGTGAATTCGTGTAACTGACTGTCTCTGGTAATCCACGATAGGATTTGATTGAACAACTGAAAACAAGTAACTAAGTCTTACCGAGCAACCGAAGGTGAGTTCACTGCACTTTTCTCAAGCATGCGTCCCGGTGGTTTGGGACAACTGGTAAACATTCGGGAGGGAAACATTGGGTAAACAACTTAATCGGTTTTGGTTATTGCCTGGAGGGCAATGGAGGTATTTAGTTGATAGCGCTATTAGGTACTAATTATCTGGGTTGCACTATGGTTGTTTAGAGGCACACTCCTCGGTTACGTAAGGGCGGTTCCCCTAGGGTAACTAACTGGACAACATAGTGGGTTGCTAAGAGGCACACTCCTCGGTTACGTAAGGGCATAATCCCTAGGGTAACTAACTTGAGCAACATCGTAACGCATCATTGAATCGCATAAACATATAACTGGTAACACAACACGTAAGCAACACTTTGAACTCACCAGCGTAGTCTGACACACTTGTTTGCATGCTTGTAGGTCATTAACGTTTGGAACATGGACTTGCTATCTGGGAGTGCTGGAGTGGTCATGGATCGAGACTCTTGGGTGACTTATAAACGTTACATTGATTTTGAATGTTATCGTGAAACTATTACTAAACGAATTAATACATGCTTCCGCTACACAACTTTTGAGAATTGATAACATGTTGACATTTTATAATAGTAGTTAATGTCATGACTTATTTAATATCTATCATTGGTTCAATGTGATTGGTGGCTCGAACTCTGATGCGTAACACGCCTCGCGAGGTTTCCGCAGGTGGAATTTTGGGGGGTGTTACAGTTGGTATCAGAGCCACTGGTTATAGTGAACTAGGTTTTAAAACGTTTTGTAAAACCAGACTATAACCGAACAACTTCGAAAATCGATCATGACACTCAGCTCCAGATTGCAAGGTTCGTCTCTCTCTCACTTTATGCATTACTTGCTTAGCAGTCACACACTCACAGCTTACATGAACTGAAACATTTAACACCATAGTGACTTGATAGTGTGACACTACTCTTCGACTCATGTAAACCATAGAACTATGATATCATCTGTTGTGTTGTTTGAACGGGGGAAGCTTTGAGCGCAAGCTAAGAGGCACTGAGATAAACATGCAAATTGCCTTATTATTATGGGTGCACACTTAATAATAACGCGGGGTGCATGCAAGTCCCAGTGAGGCTTATCGAGCGTGAGAAGGGTTCTGCCTTACTATGTGTGAACTTGGTAGTACGTAAATATCAGTATGATACTTGACTCCTATCTCGTTTCGATTCCTAAATCGGTTTATTCCCAACTATAGAAACATGAGTGGACGAGGACACGGACGTGGTAACATCACCATGACTCAGGCTGAGCTGACTGACCTAATCAATACTCGCGTGGCTGAGGCCTTAGCAGCCTATCAAGCTGGTACGGAATGTACCAAGTACTTTTACTCTTATACCACGTACACGTCTTTTCATTCCTATAATGTGTTTCCTCCCGTTAATTAGGTCAACAAGCGCAACCTCAACCTAACCAGCCTGCGTGTACATTCAAAATGTTTATGGACTGTAAGCCACAGACCTTCACCGGGACTGAAGGGGCTGTGGGACTTCTGAGATGGTTCGAGAAAGCAGAGTCTGTGTTCGCTATCTGTAACTGTCCCGCTGGGGACAGGGTGAAATATGCTGCGGGTACCTTGGCTGATGGTGCCCTAACATGGTGGAACGCCCAAGTGCAGTTGTTGGGCATTGAGGCCGCGAATGCCACAACTTGGGAAGACTTTAAAGAGCTGATCAGGGAAGAGTACTGTCCTCGGGACGAGGTCCAGAAGTTGGAAAACGAATACTACAACTTGAAGATGGTTGGATCTGAAGTCGAAGCGTATGTGAAACGATCGTATGAACTGGCCGACATGTGCCCAAACTTATCCCGACCTATGTCCCGGAGGCTTGAGTTATTCATCAAAGGGTTGCCTTCGCGTGTGAAGAGCTTGGTCACTGCAGCCCATCTCAATGATTTGACACAGATTGTTCGTCTGACTCATAAGATTGTGGACCAAGAGGTGGAAAGCGAATCGTTACCTCCGCGTATTTCGGCCGCTACTGCTGCCACACCCACTGCCACTGCGTCCACTAATGATAACAAGCGAAAGTGGAGTGATCATGACAAAGCATCTGGTGCTGGCCAGACTCAGAAAAGGCCAGACAACAGCAGCCGCAACATCAGCCAGTCGTCTTCTGTCAATCCAGGCCAGGGAAGCGACCACAGCCAGGGTTCGTATGCAGGGAGGAAGCCACGATGCAACAGGTGTGGCTATCATCATTGGGGATCGTGTGGTCGGACGTGTAACGAATGTGGTAAGTCAGGCCATGAGGCCAGGGATTGTAGGGCCTCACAACCCAAACACCAGCAGCAACAGAACCAGCAGAACCAAGGACAACAGGGGCAACCACCCCAGCAGAACCAGGGCTTCAGGAAGGGGTGCTATCAGTGTGGTGATGAGGGTCACTTTAAACGGGATTGCCCCCAGTTAAACCAGAACGCCAACAACAACAACCGCCAGAATAACGACAATGCTGGAAACAACAGCAATGGCAACGGGGCGAGAGGTCGAGCTTTCGTGTTAGGACAAGGGGACGCAATGAACGATATTTGAACTTATAACTTATTTTGGGTTTTCATTATTATGTTTTCGCTACTCAAACAAAGTTTGGTTTGAACATCAATCGTATTGGGTTTTATGAATTATTTTAGCTACTATACTTTATGTTTGATATGATGGATGGTTTGATATTATTGAACGCACCTGCTGTATCTATGAACCTTGTGAACAGGGTGTGCAAACCCTAACTAGACAAGTTCTTCATTGTTTTCATCGACGACATTTCCGATCTACTCCAAGAGCCAGGAGGAACACGAGCAGCATCTACGCCTTATTTTGGAGTTTCTTCAGAAGGAACAACTGTACGCTAAGTTTTTGAAATGCAACTTCTGGCTTCGTGAAGTCTACTTTCTAGGCCACGTAGTGAACAAGGATGGGATCCATGTCGATCCATCCAAGGTAGACTCGATCAGGAACTGGCCTGCACCACGTACGCCAACAAGAGATACACCCATTTCTTGGGTGAGGCAGGTTACTACAGACGGTTTATCGAGGACTTCTCAGAGATTGCGCAGCCACTTACACTACTGACACGGAGGGGTGTCACCTACCGTGGGGAGATCCCCAGGAGACTGCTTTTCAGCACCTAAAGGATAGGCTTTGCGGCGCACCTATTATCTCATTGCCAGAGGGCACGGACGATTTCGTAGAATATTGTGACGCATCCGTCCAAGGTCTTGGATGTGTGTTAATGCAGCGCGACAAGGTCATTGCTTATGAGGTTCATGAACGGAACTGCACGACGCATGAATTAGAGTTGAGATCTGCAGTTTTCGCGCTTAAGATATGGCGACACTACCTGTACGGTACCAGGTGCACGATTTACACCGATCACAGGAGTCTCGAGCGTGTTCTTAAGCAGGAGGATTCAAACATGCGTCAACGACGATGGGTTGAACTACTGAACGATTACGAATGCGTTATCAAGTACCATCCAGGCAAAGGCCAAGGATGTGGCTGACGCCCTCAGTCGGAAGGACACTTTACCTCGGCGCGTGCGAGTGCTACAGCTTACGATTCAGCCTAGCCTTCCAGCACAAATACGAAATGCTCAGGTGGAAGCATTGAAACCCGAAAATGTCAAAGCCGAAGCCATACGTGGCTCACGACAGCGATTAGAACAGAAGGCAGACGGCGCTTACTACATAACTGGACGCATTTGGGTCCCATTCTTTGGCAACCTTACTTTACGACGCGTGAGACATTCGGATTACTGGAACAAACGGTGACTTGGCTCACAAACTCAGGCTAATTGATGAAACGGGATAACTATCGTAATGGCATGTGTGCCCTAGGTTTAAGGCAGTGGTTGCCCGATGAAATCTTGGAGATACCCTTACCGGAATTTGAGGTCATCAGATCAGTTGTATATGTCAGGGAATCTATCGAAAGCATGGGCTAAGAAGTCAAGGTCCGCTAGCATGAGTCATATGACAATCGTGAGAGCTTGTTAAACTTCGTAGCGTGGACTGAAGTTCACATAGGAACGAAAGGATGGGTTAAAACTTCAATGTTCTCAATTGTTCAAGGAATTGAACCAACTTTTGATATCACTGGTGAATTTCGGGACGAAATTTCCTTCAAGTTGGGGATGATGTCACAACTGAGCAAAACCCGCAACAACTCTAATTTCTCACTTCATTTCTCTCACACTTGACGCTTGCCAATTTCGGGACGAAATTTCCTTCAAGTTGGGGATGATGTGACAACCCGAACTTTCGAGGCAAGTAACGCTCCATCTTTTGATCCTTACTCTTCGTTGTTTTCCGTTAATACGTTAAAACAGTACATTAATAACTAAAGTATGACGTAATGGATCGCGCATTAACCTTGGCCCAATATCCTAATAGTGAATGGCAAAGAAAACCAGCCCCAACTTGTGTATTAACTAAAACCGGCCCACTTAAGTCACATATTATAGCATATATACACTGCATAATTATAAGGTTTACTTGGGCTTAAGCCCATGTCCGACTAAATGACACACAACCGGCCCAACACCACATTCTTGTTGACTAAGTTAACCAGCCCAACACCTTAATCCTTTCAAATAGGGAATACGTATTTTAATCCAACTAAAACTCTGATTACGTTTAAAACAACAACAAACCCTACAAACCTTCTGATCGCACGAAGTTGGGAGCAGACCCTCTCGTTCGTAAGATATCCCCCCCTCGAGTCAGCATCTTGGTTAGTAACTTCATTACTCGCTTGATTCTGTGTATACATGTCTGATTAATAACGGGTGTTCACGCATGATCCGGTTTAATATTGTTTCTTGATTAGTAATATCTGTAATCTAGGATTTTATTTAGACTTGATGTTATGTGAATTAATTAAAGTGTTTCTTGATGTTGATGTTATGACTGAGATGATGTGACTCGATGCTTTGTCCCTCCTAGTTATGTTATTGCCATTTAACTGATTAAGTAATATGGTTGTGATAATTTGATGAGTTTAGTGAGTGGGTATGTGTTGTCACGCAAGTGTTGGGCCGATCAAGGGCCCAATGGGGCGGCTGGATGTGTGTTGTTTGAAGGTGTACTATTTAATTGATAACCATGTGCACAATCTAATATAAATGGCGGCTATACATGGAAACAAAAGAATTAAATAACAAATGTTGATATATTAGTGTCTTAGAGGTCCAATGATTATGTAGTTAAGTGATCTGATGGATTGGATAGCTGTATGTTAGATGGCGGCCACATGCTTGTAATATTGGTTGATCAAACAAAGTGATAACAGTGATGTTTTAGTAATATTTAATGGTTACTTTGAATATTATGTTGATGACGTGTTTTGACTTGACGCGAATGTCGACTGTGATTGGAAATTTTGAATGGGACGAGTTGGGCTATGGGCTGCACTTAATAGATTGGGTTGAGGGACTAAATGAACATGTCTGATTGTTAAGTGTGAATTATTTGATCAAGCTTGCTAATGATGGGCCGCTAATTACTGTTGTTACTGAGCTACTTTAGGTTGAAGTGTGAATTGGGTAACACGGGCCGCATAAGGGGGCGGGTAATGGGTACCCGAACCTGGGGAGTTGGGTAGGACTAACCTGTTATGTGGATTTGCAAATGGTATTCACTATTAAATGCGTAAAATAGAATATGAGACATGAATTAGGGTTGTAGATATATCATGACCATGATCTGGATGCTTAGTAGGATGTACAAGATGCTATATGTTTATTTATTTGTTGTTTGAGTAGTACATGTAACTAGACATGTGGGTTGTGAATTCGTGTAACTGACTGTCTCTGGTAATCCACGATAGGATTTGATTGAACAACTGAAAACAAGTAACTAAGTCTTACCGAGCAACCGAAGGTGAGTTCACTGCACTTTTCTCAAGCATGCGTCCCGGTGGTTTGGGACAACTGGTAAACATTCGGGAGGGAAACATTGGGTAAACAACTTAATCGGTTTTGGTTATTGCCTGGAGGGCAATGGAGGTATTTAGTTGATAGCGCTATTAGGTACTAATTATCTGGGTTGCACTATGGTTGTTTAGAGGCACACTCCTCGGTTACGTAAGGGCGGTTCCCCTAGGGTAACTAACTGGACAACATAGTGGGTTGCTAAGAGGCACACTCCTCGGTTACGTAAGGGCATAGTCCCTAGGGTAACTAACTTGAGCAACATCGTAACGCATCATTGAATCGCATAAACATATAACTGGTAACACAACACGTAAGCAACACTTTGAACTCACCAGCGTAGTCTGACACACTTGTTTGCATGCTTGTAGGTCATTAACGTTTGGAACATGGACTTGCTATCTGGGAGTGCTGGAGTGGTCATGGATCGAGACTCTTGGGTGACTTATAAACGTTACATTGATTTTGAATGTTATCGTGAAACTATTACTAAACGAATTAATACATGCTTCCGCTACACAACTTTTGAGAATTGATAACATGTTGACATTTTATAATAGTAGTTAATGTCATGACTTATTTAATATCTATCATTGGTTCAATGTGATTGGTGGCTCGAACTCTGATGCGTAACACGCCTCGCGAGGTTTCCGCAGGTGGAATTTTGGGGGGTGTTACATATATTTTGTGCAACGAAAGCTCAAATGGCTGATATCATGACAAAAGCATTGCAACCAAAGGACTTCTTGCGGTTGAAGGATCTGCTACACATAAATCTGAAGTGATCTAGCTTACGGGAGGGTGTTAGATATAATACATTTATATAAGTTAATAATAGGGGCGGTTATCACCGAATGAAACATTCAGTATATATATTCCTGTATATTGACATTGTTCATTTTATCAAGTCATATTCGTATGAACCAGATTCATCATTCATACAAACCCTAATATTCAGAAATCTTAAAGTCTAACAGTGACAATATTGGAGCCACATCTCTTCCTATCAATCTCGTGTCTCATCAAAATATGAAATACTTTGAGCTTGATTTATATTATATTTGTGATATGATTTTATCATTATGTTTATATAATTGATCAGCTTGTGGATTCTACTAGTGGTATAACCAAACTCTAACTTGCTATTGACTTCTCACTCGATCGGTATTCTGTTTGCTTCCCCAGCTCATGGGCACAAAGTAGGGCTTTAGCCATTGTCAATGGAAGAATACATACTACTGATTTGATATGTAGCTATTAAAAACAATCAATATGTAAGTTCCTAAAACACGTTCAAATTGATGTTACAAAATTGAAGAGTTATACACAACCTGCCAGAGATCAAATCAATAGTATCTCTGAAGTTACATAGAACACTAACATTTATTTCATATTTACATTGCTTAACACAAAACTCCAACTCTATTTATAGTTTAATCTATTTTCGTGCTAATTAGCAGTAAAACATTATGTTAAGGCTGTTCTATTTTTTATAATTAAAAAAAGCCGCGAGTGTCCAAGTCCAGATCAGGACATTCCATTTCAAATTCTAACATGAAATCAGGACGATCACGTTCAAATTCAATATTCCAAGATTTAGCACGACCGGTATCAGATCCTATTTGATTGATTTGAGTTTCTGGAGAAGATGCTTCGGTAGTCATGGTTGACAAATAAAAAATTCCAATGTCCCTACAATGGAAATGTAGAAGATATATAAATAAGGAGTTCAACGTCCCAAAACGAAATGAATGCATACGTTTTGAAATGGATCTAGGTATCAGATAAGAAAGGTCAGACATGTACTCCATAGCAATTTGATCTCCAAAAGAACTAGTATCAGATGCTATGTACTCAGAGAGAGATGCTTCGGTGGAAGTCGTATTTTGTGTATACGGTGACTCACAACTTCCGACATTCCTACAATGGAATTGAAGAAGATATTATGTATACATTGTAAATGAGTTCAGCATCCCAAAATCAAACAAATGTGAGTTTTGAATGACATACCAGTCGGGGATCAAATAAGAAAGGTCAGGCATGTGATCTATATAAACTGGAGCCCCAAAAGAACCGGGATCAGATGCCATGTACTCGGTTTCTGCTGGAAATCCAATAGAACCATATTGTGTAGCAATTAGAGTTCCAAAAGGACTAGTATCACAATCCATTTGGTTGGTTAGATATTCCGAGAAAGGTGCTTGAGTAATCATAGTTTGTACAGGTGACCAGTTATTGATTCCCATGTTCCTACAATGGAGTTGAAGAAGATACATTGTAAACAAGCCCAGTGTCTCATAATTGATGACACAAATGTGACAGTTATGAATAACGTACCAGATGTAGGGCATGCTCTCTGTAGCAATCGAAGTTGGAAAATAACTAGTTTCAGATGTCGTTGGTGTAATTGGAGATTCAGGATCAGAAGAAGCTCTATTAGTTGTACTACTTGGTATCCATGGCCACTCAGGAATTCCTACATTTCTACAAGCATTTCTAAAGGTGCTTGTTTTGACTGCATATTTTAGGACAAGTGTAGGTTAGAAAAACTTCACCAGTTTTAATACTAATAGAACGGCGACACGCACCCACACATTCTTCCCAAATCTACACCACCTAAAATCCACATAAATACCCACAATGGGGTTTTCACCCTCACCACTTGGTTGAGGGGAATTCGGCAATACCATTGGGCCAAAGGCCTTTTGGCTTTTAATACTTGAAATAGGGGTAGGGTACTCTATATACCTTTCACCGGGTGATCAAAGTTTTCTAGATATTTATATATAAAATCTGAGTATTCTTTAGTAGAAACTTGTGTTGGACCCCCTATACTAAGAAGTTCTAGTTCCACCACTGTCAGGTGTTCTTCCCCTAATGAGGTCGAGGGATAAGTCTCACTTGAGACTAGGTGTAGAGTTTAGGATGTGTATGAAATTGTTAATAAAATATTAGTAATATGTTGGTAAACAAGAAGTTTACCTCCAAGCATGGCTGCAACATGGGCACTACCCAGTCCAAAATATGGAACAAGACAGCAATACTTGGTAATTTCAAATGATTTTGTTCTGCGTAACCTTTTTGGGTCATCGATGGTCCTTCTTGGGAAATTAATGTCGACCCGGTCATGAGATCGAAAACCAGCATGCTGCAAGAGAAGAGAAAAGATTTATAACACTTGTTCTTTTAATGATGCTAGATCATAGAATCTAAGGATTGGTTTCATCACATGCATGGGACTCGTAATGATATTCTCCCTCTAACGGCATTATACCCTCGGAGGTGGTTAACTAATTACCAATGGACGCTCTCGTTAGAGAAGGAATATGAAATTTTGAGGTTTATCATAGATGGATCTTATAGTATCTAAGGTTTAGTTTCACGCATAGGTACATATGCTTAGAAGTTTGTACATGGATACTATATACAGTTGTGTACATAGGTCTAGATACATTGTTGCACATGAGAGATTGATTACCTCTAATTTTGACGCCATACAAATCATAAATTGAGTCAAGTATTTGTGCTTCTAGCTCTTCTAACTACATGTTATGATAACGAATAACAAGAATGTTAAGGAAACCAAGAAAATCATTCTAGAAATGTGATGCTCACACGAGTAAATTTATATATGGGAAAGTGAATATGATGTTGTTAGCCATCAATTTCTTTCCATAAAATCTTTTCCTTTTCATGAATGCGTTTCTGATCTATTGAACACAAATTTCATAATACTTTCAGGACCACGGTGATCACCCGGGGATGTTGTTGAGTATCACAAACACATCAACAATACTCGACCAACTAATTAAACTATCTGTGGAGAACTGGATGGTGATCTAGTTAAGAGAGGTGGAAAATTGTTGAGATCCACTTGGCTACATAGTATTTAATTTGGATTGAGATAAGGCCACGCATAATCAAAATTCTAACAGACCATCAGATAAATTGAACCACCCCACAAAACAAAGGCTTAAAAGAGGTAACAAGTCTAATCTATTAAAAAAGAAACAAACAAAAACATTAGGCGTCCATCATCAAATATTAACATGTAGATGAGGACGGAACAAACCTCAAGTGCACTGTAAACTGCACCAATAATGTCAGAAGAATCCTTTGGTGTATCCATGACAAACTCAAGTACACCAACACATTTATCAGCTTCAATCACAGGTACAGCAAAGGATCCCCATATCTTAGTAAAAATAGCATCTTCACATGGAGGACGCTGATATTTTGGATATCTATGGATATCTCGAGTCTGCTCATGAGTACGGTTCAGGAACACACGGCCAGAAAGACCAAATGCTACCCCTTCCTTAGGATGTACATAGAGTTTGTGGTCTGAACAACCTTTATGGTATGACTGAAGTTCTTTGTTGTTCCCCCAAAGGCCAAAAGGCTGACATGTAGTCGTAAGCACAACAGTGTTTCCAATTTCCTTTGCCGCCCAGTACTGAACAAGAACAGACTCGCTTGGAAGAAACAATAAAGTTTGAAGCAGAGAAATGATTTTTTTCTTGAATTCCACAGTTGTCGGAACACATATATCTGCAAGGTATACAAACCGTATTAGGACAATATATGATGAACTAAAATGCTATGCGCGTATAATTTCAAGAAAAGAAATGAGGCTTTTGGTAGTGGATACAAAAAACTTCTAGAGTATTGGAGGCATAACTAAATTCATTATGAGTTGAATAGTTGACTCTAACTAGTTTAGTGCAGGTAGTTTCCTATGAATCAGATCTAAAACTTGTAAGTTGTAACTAATAAATATGTTAATTTTTTCTTACCTAGTTAAGGAAAGTTGAATTTTTATGGACACACTTTCATATCTAACAACAAGAGCAGCAGGCAAGCAACTCCAGAAACACATCTTTATACAATTTTTTTTCCACATCCATTGAATGCTATTAAAAGCTCAAAGGAACCAAGATCTGTAAACTGGGTTGACTTTTGGTGAATTTTATAACAAAGATAGTACTTAAGAGTACATAATCCAGAAATCTTGGAGGCTAGAAGCAGATCTAAATCAATCCCCAACTTTTCATAAACAAATTGAACTTAAAACAATCAAAGATCTAGAACCAGGTTGGGAAGCGATTGACAAGCATCAATATAATAGTTGAAAACGGTAGAGGTTGCTCGATCCACGGTTAGATCCGAAAGTGATCCAAACTAGAGATTGAAGATTCTACTTTGACGAATCATTGAGGAAAGAGAGGGAGAGAGCTTAAGTTTATCAGGAAGAAAGTATAAATGATTAAGAAACAATACTAATGGAGAAAAACAGTGTTTATTTACTTCCTAAAGAGCTGTAAACAAGTATAACGATCAATGATCTTCCATTAGTTGAACTTACAGTTTATATTTGGTGATCGCCGGCAGAAGGAATCATCAGAAAGCTCAAATTTCCAGTAAGCAGCTGGGATTTGCACTGTGTCACAAATCATAGTAGAAAGAGCCATCAGGATCGAGATCTTCAAGTTCAGTTGTGCTTTGAACTTCTTCAGATCACTTAAGGGCCAATAAAAAGACTGATGAATTGGGTTACCAGAGCTGGCCTTTTTTCTTTAATTGAGGGGTTCAGATAAGAAAAAAAATCCATGATGCATGTTAAAGGGATCATTTAGCATCCATCATTAACTGGACCCACAGTTTTTTTAGATTAATTTACTATTTGAGTCGTAATTACACTACCGTACATATTGAACATGAATCAAACGATAATTGTATTAATATAGTTATATTTGTTTTGACTATATATTAGATCGTCTAGATTACAAATTTAAACAAGAACTTTAATTATATTATAA